>NW_027196725.1:60000-80427 GCF_038502225.1 Cherax quadricarinatus | reverse complement strand
GACTGTTGTACCTAACTCAGATTTACTAGGTTGCTGCTACCTAACTCAGGTTGACTAGGCTGTTGTACCTAACTCAGGTTCAGTAGACTGCTGTACCTAACTCAGGTTGACTAGGCTGCTGTACCTAACTCAGATTGACTAAACTGCTGTACCTAACTCAGGTTGACTAGGCTGCTGTACCTAACTCAGGTTGACTAGGCTGCTGTACCTAACTCAGGTTGACTAAACTGCTGTACCTAACTCAGGTTGACTAGGCTGCTGTACCAAACTCAGGTTACTAGACTGCTGTACCTAACTCAGGTTGACTAAACTGCTGTACCTAACTCAGGTTGACTAGGCTGCTGTACCAAACTCAGGTTACTAGATTGCTGTACCTAACTCAGGTTGACTAGGCTGCTGTACCTAACTCAGGTTGACTAAACTGCTGTACCTAACTCAGGTTGACTAGGCTGCTGTACCAAACTCAGGTTACTAGACTGCTGTACCTAACTCAGGTTGACTATGCTGCTATACCTAACTCAGGTTGACTAGAGTTCTGTACCTAATTCAGGTTGCCTAGGCTGCTGTACCTAATTCAGGTTGACTTGGCTGCTGTACCTAACTCAGGTTGAGTAGACTGCAGTACCTATCTCAGGTTGACTAGACTGCTGTACCTAACTCAGGTTGACTAGGCTTTTGTACCTAATTCATTTTAACTAGGCTGCTGTACCAAACTCAGGTTGACTAGGCTGCTTTACCTGAGGTTGACTAGGCTGCTGTACCTAACTCAGGTTGGCTAGGCTTGTTTGCCTAACTCAGGTTGACTAGGCTGCTGTGCTTAATTCAGGTTGACTAGGCTGCTGTACCTAACTCAGGTTGACTAGGCTGCTGTATCTAACTCAATTTGACTAGGCTGCTGTACCTAACTCAGGTTGACTAGGCTGCTGTACCTAACTCAGGTTGCTTAGGCTGCTCTACCTAACTCAGGTTGACTAGGGTGTTGTACCTAACTCAGGTTGACTAGGCTGCTGTACCTAACTCGGGTTGATTAGGTTGCTGTACCTAACTCGGGTTGACTAGGCTGCTGTACCTAACTCAGGTTGACTAGGCTGCTGTACCTAACTCAGGTTGACTAGGCTGCTGTGCCTAACTCAGGTTGACTAAGCTGCTGTACCTATCTCAGGTTGACTAGGCTGCTGTACTTAACTCAGGTTGACTAGGCTGCTGTACCTAACTCAGGTTGACTAGGCTGCTGTGCCTAACTCAGGTTGACTAGGCTGCTGTACCTAACTCAGGTTGACTAGGCTGCTGTACCTAACTCAGGTTGACTAGGCTGCTGTACCTAACTCAGGTTGACTAGGCTGCTGTACCTAACTCAGGTTGCTTAGGCTGCTCTACCTAACTCAGGTTGACTAGGGTGTTGTACCTTACTCAGGTTGACTAGGCTGCTGTACCTAACTCGGGTTGATTAGGTTGCTGTACCTAACTCGGGTTGACTAGGCTGCTGTACCTAACTCAGGTTGACTAGGCTGCTGTACCTAACTCAGGTTGACTAGACTGCTGTACCTAACTCAGGTTGACTAGGCTGCTGTACCTAACTCAGGTTGACTAGGCTGCTGTACCTAACTCAGGTTGACTAGGCTGCTGTGCCTAACTCAGGTTGACTAGGCTGCTGTACCTAACTCAGGTTGACTAGGCTGCTGTACCTAACTCAGGTTGACTAGGCTGCTGTACCTAACTCAGGTTGACTAGGCTGCTGTACCTAACTCAGGTTGACTAGGCTGCTGTACCTAACTCAGGTTTACTAGACTGCTGTACCTAACTCAGGTTGACTAGGCTGCTGTACCTAACTCAGGTTGATTAGGTTGCTGTACCTAACTCGGGTTGACTAGGCTGCTGTACCTAACTCAGGTTGACTAGGCTGCTGTGCCTAACTCAAAAGAAAATTCGACTATTTTTTAGGTGCAGAATGATACAGTTTAAAACAAAATACAGATTATACGTGTCTGGACAATAACTTAAGAATTGTTATTGTGATCGGCTTCAAACTTTCACCGCTGATGTATTTTCTGTGAGAGAAAATCCACATTTTTTGAGGCAGTGTAGATGCCAGTTTGACACATTTATTAAATTGTAAGACAAAATTACTCGCAGACTACGTATTACTGTTTTCTATTTTGTTCACCTTCGAATATGACATGATAAACACTGCCGCTGAGTGCAGCAGTTCACACTGCCGCTGAGTGCAGCAGTTCACACTGCCGTTGAGTGCAGCAGTTCACACTGCCGTTGAGTGCAGCAGTTCACACTGCCGCTGAGTGCAGCAGTTCACACTGCCGCTGAGTGCAGCAGTTCACACTGCCGCTGAGTGCAGCAGTTCACACTGCCGCTGAGTGCAGCAGTTCACACTGCCGCTGAGTGCAGCAGTTCACACTGCCGCTGAGTGCAGCAGTTCACACTGCCGATGAGTGCAGCAGTTCACACTGCCGCTGAGTGCAGCAGTTCACACTGCCGCTGAGTGGAGCAGTTCACACTGCCGCTGAGTGCAGCAGTTCACACTGCCGTTGAGTGCAGCAGTTCACACTGCCGCTGAGTGCAGCAGTTCACACTGCCGCTGAGTGCAGTAGTTCACACTGCCGCTGAGTGCAGCAGTTCACACTGCCGCTGAGTGCAGCAGTTCACACTGCCGCTGAGTGCAGTAGTTCACACTGCCGCTGAGTGCAGCAGTTCACACTGCCGCTGAGTGCAGCAGTTCACACTGCCGCTGAGTGCAGCAGTTCACACTGCCGCTGAGTGCAGCAGTTCACACTGCCGCTGAGTGCAGCAGTTCACACTGCCGCTGAGTGCAGCAGTTCACACTGCCGCTGAGTGCAGCAGTTCACACTGCCGCTGAGTGCAGCAGTTCACACTGCCGCTGAGTGCAGTAGTTCACACTGCCGCTGAGTGCAGCAGTTCACACTGCCGCTGAGTGCAGCAGTTCACACTGCCGCTGAGTGCAGCAGTTCACACTGCCGCTGAGTGCAGCAGTTCACACTGCCGCTGAGTGCAGCAGTTCACACTGCCGCTGAGTGCAGCAGTTCACACTGCCGCTGAGTGCAGTAGTTCACACTGCCGCTGAGTGCAGCAGTTCACACTGCCGCTGAGTGCAGCAGTTCACACTGCCGCTGAGTGCAGCAGTTCACACTGCCGCTGAGTGCAGCAGTTCACACTGCCGCTGAGTGCAGCAGTTCACACTGCCGCTGAGTGCAGCAGTTCACACTGCCGCTGAGTGCAGCAGTTCACACTGCCGCTGAGTGCAGTAGTTCACACTGCCGCTGAGTGCAGCAGTTCACACTGCCGCTGAGTGCAGCAGTTCACACTGCCGCTGAGTGCAGCAGTTCACACTGCCGCTGAGTGCAGCAGTTCACACTGCCGCTGAGTGCAGCAGTTCACACTGCCGCTGAGTGCAGCAGTTCACACTGCCGCTGAGTGCGGCAGTTCACACTGCCGCTGAGTGCAGCAGTTCACACTGCCGCTGAGTGCAGCAGTTCACACTGCCGCTGAGTGCGGCAGTTCACACTGCCGCTGAGTGCAGCAGTTCACACTGCCGCTGAGTGCAGCAGTTCACACTGCCGCTGAGTGCAGCAGTTCACACTGCCGCTGAGTGCGGCAGTTCACACTGCCGCTGAGTGCAGCAGTTCACACTGCCGCTGAGTGCAGCAGTTCACACTGCCGCTGAGTGCGGCAGTTCACACTGCCGCTGAGTGCAGCAGTTCACACTGCCGCTGAGTGCAGCAGTTCACACTGCCGCTGAGTGCGGCAGTTCACACTGCCGCTGAGTGCAGCAGTTCACACTGCCGCTGAGTGCAGCAGTTCACACTGCCGCTGAGTGCAGCAGTTCACACTGCCGCTGAGTGCAGCAGTTCACACTGCCGCTGAGTGCAGCAGTTCACAGGATATCACAATACATAATAACTCTTTGAATGCGGACTTAATGCTTAGAATTTCCAACTAAACAAAATGTTTTGACAAATTAAATTAACTTAGCAATAAAGTGGAACTACTTCTGTGGGCTGACATTTTAAGTACATCAACGACTCACCTTCCTAATTAACGTCAGTATATCACTTTGTCTAAGAACCTCAAATGTGTCACTGTGACACCGGAATGAAAACGTGATTTTTTTTTTTACTGTATTTTAATAAGCACTAGGTGTGCCTCCCGTTTTTTCTTGCTTTTAAAGTTTGTGTCGCCATAAAGTAGGAGACTCGGCTAGAAATAAGGAACTACAGAGCAGTCTCTAACTTGGCTCTATTATCGAGAAATATTTTAAAGGATATTATATACTAAACAATTTCTTTACCCTTGCCAGCCTGGCTTCACGTCTGGGAAAAGTGCTAACGAAGCTCTCATGAAGATGAAAGACTGTCCATTCAGCTCTAGGAAATAATGAGTAGCTAATGGGCCTCTTTATTGATCTAAGAGAAGCTTTGGACACTGTAGACCACAACACCTTGCTGATGTAACTAGAACATTATGGAATCAGAAATCACGTTCCCACTGTTATCAAGTTCTGCTATACAGACAGGCCGACAGCATGTGACTGTCAGCGACTCTACCTCAGCTACCCAAACTATCACCACAGGGGTGACACAGGGTAGCGTCCTTGGTACACTATATTTCTCATTCATATATGTATATGACTTATCAAATGCCTCTCAGGAACTTAAATCAGTCTTATTTGCAGATAACACAACATCGTCCTAAATGATACAGATCAAGTTGTCCTTAACAACTGAATTAACGAGGAGTCTAAATATTTCTGCCTGGATGATAACCAGCAAACTTACTCTCAATACTGACGAGACCTTCTACGTGCTGCTCGGGAATAAAGCTAAAAATACTTATTTTAACGTAAAAAAAATATTTCTCTCATAGTAAGACAAGAGGAAAACTTGCATGCACCTTGACTGCAATCTGAAAATCAACACTCAAATCTAAAATATGTCTAAGATAATTTCCCAAACTGGGAGCATACTATAGAAAGTACGCTGTGTCCCTCAGACAGCATTACGCTCTTTGTACTACACATTAATCTATCCCTACCTCACATATGGTAATTGTTCTTGGGGATCTACAACAACAAATCACCTAAACTCCTCTTGTTACCTAACAGAAATCAGCTGTTAGAACAATGACTCACACTTGACACAACACACACCCGCTTTTCCACCCAGCACCCTGACTCTTCCTGGAGAGCTGCATCAGAATACACACACACAATACAAGTAACAATTACCTCTTGGCATACCCCACGTTCAACTCGACCTAGCTAAGACCTCAACGCGACTACAGGGACCTGAAATTTGAAACTCTCTTCCCGAAGATGCAAATAGTTCCCAATCTGTCACCTGCTAAAATGCACCTCCCATCTTCCTAGGCCTTTTGTGTATCCACACGCGCTCACGCTGCCGTCCACACAGTGGCTATGGAGTGCACAATAAACTAGCAGCTTTACTGAAAGATCTTCATCTGATCTAAATTCAACGTAGACTAATCATGTATAAGCACAATTTATCAACAACCTTGTTTATCTATATCATATTGGTATTCATATTGTCATCTTCACTGTCACCAATACATTTCAACATGTGTAACCACTACAAACGTTATAACAGATTCTCACAAGAAATAAATCGTAAACCAAATTGTTAATGTCAAAGATTGCAAACTGTATCATTGTTGCAAACTAACTTCATTAATTATCCAGTAGTTATAGGATAATTTAAAGGCTCCCCTAAATACTCTGCATAACCAGAAAGTTCCTATAAAGTACACCAAAAATGTCAACTAATTTTATGTCAGTTGTATACTGTACTCTTTAAAAATAAATTATTATTATTATTATTATTATTATTATTATTATTATTACTTCATTAAATCTTATTTATGGATGACAAGCCAATTCAATACTAACCTTAATAGATATCGAGAAAGTTGCTTAAAATCGTATATAGGAAAGGAAGGTTTGCTTCAGGACAGGTCGTTGTAAGACAGGTAGACAAAGATGGATCGCTTGAAATAACGTAACAAAAACAAGTCAAGCTCTTTGCAAGTCACTGGTGGACTTCAGAATCAAAGGACAAGATAAGATCAGATTTGTTGGGATTTTCAACCCGGGGTAGGGAGGGTCAGCCATCCAGGATAACCCGAGAAAGTCAGTGCGTCATTGAGGACTGTCTCATTTCCATTTGGTCCTTCAAACTTGTCCCCCAGGATGCGACCCACACCAGTCGATTAACACTCAGGTACCTACTTACTGCTAGGTGAACAGGGGCAGCAGGTGTAAGGGAACATTCCCAGCGTTTCCACACATGCCGGAGAAAGAACCACGGACACTCAGTGCGTGAGACGAGAGCGTTACCAACAGAGCCATGGGACAAATTACCATACACAATTGCGAATTACCATGCACATGTTCAGCCGTCCGTGTGCTTCCCTCGCCCAGCACACGACCAGCCCTGCTAGGGTTGTCAGCGAACTACCCCTACACTGGTTTCTGTCCTAAGACGAGCCATCCAGCGGTGACTGCAACATAGCGGAGAGGTGGCAAGACGGTGTTTAAGGGTTAGCCAATACCTCTATGGTGGAGCAGGGCAGCAGCGACCGCTGGCTCACCGGTGCTGGACACTGTGGTCTGAGTGGGTCTTGTGTCAGTTCCTTGACATGTATATCATGAATATTATGGGTCCCAGAGTGGACTCTCACGTGATTCTGCTGGTGACATTCACAAATTCTTGCATTTCATCTCACACAATGACATTGCTATCCATCGCCTAGGTATATCTTTATCAAATCTTTTCGCCTCTACCGTTAGTTTGGTTCACTTTACATGTTTGCGATTTGTGTTTCATGTTGCACTGTCTCGAAGGCATCTTACAATCTAAGAACATGAAATCAAACCAATATTCTTTTTACTGTCTAATTTCCATGAGTCTGGCGTACGTTTTTGTGGTACATTTGTAAGACGAAATTACCTTAGAGAATAAAAAGCCTCAATACCGTGACTGTGTGATCCAAACGACATTTTAAGTTTTAGTCTATGTCCCGGTTATTTTATATCTTCTCAGAAGCTTTGATATTCATATAAGGATACCTTGACACTGGTGAAGCGCTCCTGATCCAAGGTGGCCTGGTGGCTTGGGTGGCCCGGTGGCCAAAGCTCCCGCTTCACACACCGAGGGCCCGGGTTCGATTCCCGGCGGGTGGAAACATTTCGACACGTTTCCTTATACCTGTTGCAGCAAATAGGTACCTGGGTGTTAGTTGACTGGTGTGGGTCGCATCCTGGGGGACAAGATTTGAGGACCCCAATGGAAATAAATTAGTCCTCGACGACGCACTGACTTTCTTGGGTTATCCTGGGTGGCTAACCCTCAGGGGTTAAAAATCCGAACGAAATCTTATATCTTACCTCGGACGTTGGAAAGTGGTAGGCCCGGTGGGCCCTGTACACTAGGAACAAGATATACGGGGCTCGGGAGTACGTGGGTGTATGGTCCTTCTCCTTCAACAAGAATCGCCACATGACGAATCTGTATCGGCCGAGGCTGGTGTACACACGTCTCACCCACATCCACAGGTGCTCCTTAGTTACGAGAACATTTGTGTTCATTGTTAATGTTCGTTTGCCTGAAGTTTACCTGGAGAGGGTTTCGGAGGTCAACGCCCCCGCGGATCGGTCTGAGATCAGACCTCATGGTGGATCAGGGTCTGATCAACCAGGCTGTTACTGCCGGCCGCACGCAAACTGACGTACGAACCACAGCCCGGTTGGTCAGGTACTGACTTTAGGTGCCTGTCCAGTGCCTTCTTGAAGACAGCCAGGGGTCTATTGGTAATCCCCCTTATGTATGCTGGGACGCAATTGAACAGTCTTGGGCCCCGGACACTTATTGTGTCGTCTCTCAATGTGCTTGTGGCGCCCCTGCTTTAGATCGGGAGAATGTTGCATCTCCTGCCGAGTCTTTTGCTTTCACAGGGAATGATTTTCGTGTGCAGCTTTGGTACTAATCCCTCCAAGACCTTCCAAGTGTATATTATCATTTATATCTCTCGCCTGAGTTCCAGGGAATACAGATCAAGGACCGGTAATTTCGTCATTGTATTTGTGTATATTACTGTATGGTTTTGAGCGCTGAGTAACGTACTGTCAAGGTGCTCAGAAAATGTCATGACTACCTATCTAAATTGTAATTTACCATCATCTGCTTATCTTCATATATATATATATATATATATATATATATATATATATATATATATATATATATATATATATATATATATATATATATATACATGGATAAAAAGGCTTCAAGGAAGAATATTTGGATTTCTTCCTGAAGCCATTTGAATATTCCACTTCCCCTACCACCCCATCTTTTAAACTATTTTTTTTTACCAATAGGAATATTTTATTACATAATATGGCACAGAAGATTTAAGAGATACATTGTTGATATAAAGGTGGCATATATATATATATATATATATATATCTATATATATATATATATAGATATATATATATAGATATATATATATATACATATATATACATGTTGTTACGTGTGTATCACCGATTATAAGGCGAAAATCTCATCCAGCTCCTCAGAGCTGGGGCGTGTGCCCAAAATGCAGCATGCATTACCCCTTTGAACAGCCGCGCTGAGCCGCTGGAACAGAAAACTAGCTGCCCTGGGATCCCTAGTTACCCTGATGAGTCTTTTTCCCAACTCCTTAAGGAAATTAGATGCACTCTTTCCCCATGAGCCAAGGGTCTCTGAGCCTATGGGAACAAACATATAATGATGGGCAAGTTCTCCATATTTTCTAGACTTTTGGGACTCCCTAAAGCTGGCAGCTGCCCCTCCTTCCTCCCTGGTGTATTGGAGATAGGTATCAGCCAAGGTAGATGCACATGTATAGTCCCACACCACCTGCTTCCCATCTGTCCAGGCTTGAAGGGTGATACCATCTGGACGCTTCTGGCTGCCATCAGATCTGCATAGTTGGGGTGGCTCCCTTACTGCTGGGCATCCAGCTGTTGTGAGGCTCCTCTTGATAATGTTATTAACCTCCTCATGTCTTGCAATCTTTCCCTCGGATTTACGGCACACAAGACCATGGTACCCGAATCGGTCTGCTGCTTCACTGCCACAAATACACCTGTGTTCGGCGAGAATAGGGGCGGCAAGTCGAAGGGCAACACCGATATATATGTCGTGCCGAATAGGCAGAACTTGCGATCTTGGCTTAAATAGCAACGCTCATCTTGCCATATAGAACAAGTGAAAATTTGTGTATGCAATAATTTCGCTAAAATCATTCTGAGCCTAACGAAAAAAATATATTTGATTGTGTCTGTTTAGTACTAAATTATTGTAAACGTATTTAAAATATATTTAGTTGGGTTAGGCTAAAATAAATTGTTCTTGTTATAATAAGGTTAGGTAAGTTTTCTTAGTAAGATTCTTATGGTGCAAAATTAAAAATTTTTACATTAACATTAATGAAAAAAATATATCTTTAAACGTATAAGAGAAAATTTCAGAAAGAACTTAATTTTAAATGAGTTCTTGCTAATTGACCAGTTTTACATATTCCGCACGACATATATATATATATATATATATATATATATATATATATATATATATATATATATATATATATATATATATTTATATATATAATCACCTATTTGTGGTTGCAGGGGTCGAGTCATAGCTCCTGGCCCCGCCTCTTCACTTCACTGATTGCTACTGGGTCCTCTCTGTCCATGTATGTTAGTTACCATTTTGTACTAGGCATATGTGGATTAGACACTAGGCCCGTGTGTGTGTGTGTGTGTGTGTGTGTGTGTGTGTGTGTTTGTGTGTGTGTGTGTGTGTGTGTGGGTATGTGTACTCACCTAATTGTACTCGCCTAATTGTGATTGCAGGGGTCGAGACTCAGCTCCTGGCCCCGCCTCATCACTGATCGCTACTATGTCCTCTCCCTCTCTGCTTCCTGAGCTTTATCGTACCTCTTCTTAAAACTATGTATGGTTCCTGCCTCCACTACTTCACTTGCTAGGCTATTCCACTTCCTGACGACTCTATGACTGAAGAAATACTTCCTAACGTCCCTGTGACTCGTCTGAGTCTTCAGCTTCCAGTTGTGACCCCTTGTTTCTGTGTCCCCTCTCTGGAACATCCTATCTCTGTCCACCTTGTCTATTCCCCGCAGTATCTTGTATGTCGTTATGATGTCTCCCCTGACCCTTCTGTCCTCCAGTGTCGTCAGTCCGATTTCCCTCAACCTTTCCTCGTACGACATTCCCCTGAGCTCTGGGACTAGCCTTGTTGCAAACCTTTGTACTTTCTCTAACTTCTTGACGTGCTTGACCAGGTGTGGGTTCCAGACTTGTGCTGCATACTCCAGTATGGGCCTAACATACACAGTGTACAGTGTCTTGAACGATTCCTTATTAAGGTATCGGAACGCTATTCTCAGGTTTGCCAGGCGCCCGAATGCTGCAGCAGTTATTTGGTTGATGTGTGCCTCCGGTGACGTGCTCGGTGTTATGGTCACCCCAAGGTCTTTCTCCCTGAGTGAGGTCTGTAGTCTTTGTCCACCTAGCCTATACTCTGTCTGCGGTCTTCTTTGCCCCTCCCCAATCTTCATGACTTTGCATTTGGCAGGATTGAATTCGAGAAGCCAATTTCTGGACCACATGTCCAGCCTGTCCAGGTCTCTTTGCAGTCCTGCCTCATCCTCATCCGGTTTAATTCTTCTCATCAACTTCACATCATCTGCAAATAGGGACACTTCAGAGTCTATTCCTTCCATCATGTCGTTCGCATACATCAAAAATAGCACTGGTCCTAGAATTGACCCCTGTGGGACCCCGCTCGTCACAGGCGCCCACTGTGATACCTCGTCGCGTACCATGACTCGTTGCTGCCTCCCTGTCAGGTAGTCCCTGATCCATTGCGCCTGATCCTCCAGCTTCTGCACTAATCTCTTGTGGGGAACTGTGTCAAAGGCCATCCTGCAGTCTAGGAAGACGCAATCAACCCATCCCTCTCTCTCGTGTCTTACTTCTGTTACCGTGTCATAAAACTCCAGGAGGTTTGTGACACAGGATTTGCCTTCCATGAACCCATGCTGGTTTTCATTTATAATCTTGCTCCGTTCCAGGTGTTCCATCACTCTCCTCCTGATAATCTTCTCCATGACTATGCACACAATACATGTCAGAGACACAGGTCTGTAGTTTAGTGCCTCATTTCTGTTTCCTTTCTTAAATATGGGGACTACATTTGCTGTCTTCCATTTCTCAGGTAGTTGCCCAGTTTCAAGGGATGTGTTGAATATTGTGGTTAGGGGCACGCACAGCATCTCTGCTCCTTCTCTTAGGACCCATGGGGAGATGTTGTCCGGTCCCATCGCCTTTGAAGTATCAAGGTCGCTTAGCAGCTTCTGCACCTCCTCCTCGGTTGTTCGTATGTCATCCAGCACTTGTTGGTATATTCCTTCTTGATGTTCCCTTCTGTGCTGTCTTCCCAAAGCCCTTCTTGTCTCTACTGTAAAAACTTCCTTAAATCTCCTGTTTAGCTCCTCACATACCTCCTGATCATTTCTTGTGAGTTCTCCACCTTCTGTCCTCAATCTGATCACCTGGTCTTTGACTGTTGTCTTCCCCCTGATGTGGCTATACAACAGTTTCGGGTCAGTCTTGATTTTCGATGCTATGTCATTTTCATACTGTCGCTGGGCCTCCCTCCTTACCTGTGCATACTCGTTCCTGGCTCTGCGACTGATCTCCCTATTTTCATGTGTTCTCTGCCTTCTGTACTTTTTCCATTCTCTATTGCACTTTGTTTTTGCCTCCTTACACCGTCGGGTAAACCAGGGGCTCGTTCTGGTCTTCCCATTGTTTCTGTTGCCCTTGGGGATAAACCTTTCCACTGCCTCCTTGCATTTTGTTGTTACATATTCCATCATTTCGTTTACTGGCTTTCCTGCCAGTTCTCTGTCCCACGGGACCTCCTGCAGGAAGTTCCTCAACCCTATGTAGTCCCCTCTTTTATAGTCAGGCTTTTCCCATTCAACTCCTGTTACTCTCTCCACTTGCAACTCTACTATGTATTCAAAGCGCAGAACCATGTGGTCGCTAGCTCCTAGGGGACTCTCTTACGTGATGTCCTCAATGTCTGAACTGCCCAGGGTGAACACAAGGTCCAATCTTGCTGGTTCATCCTCCCCTCTCACTCTGGTAGTGCCCTTAACATGTTGGTGCATGAGGTTCTCCAGCACCACGTCCAACATCTTGGCTCTCCATGTTTCGGGACCCCCATGTGGCTCCAGGTTTTCCCAGTCAATCTGCCTGTGGTTGAAATCTCCCATAACCAGCAATTTTGCTCTGCTGGAGTGAGCTCTTCTTGCCACCTCAGCAAGTGTGTCCACCACTGCTCTGTTGCTCTCTTCATATTCCTCTCTTGGCCTCCTGCAGTTCTGTGGTGGATTATACATCACTGCAATGACCACTTTGTGTTCCCCAGACTAAAGTGTACCTACTATGTAGTCTCTTTCTCCTGTCTCGTCTATGCCTTCCATTGCGTATGTGTGTGTGGGTTACAGCGTCATATTAAAAGTCTTAAGAAGAGAAGGCATATCAACCAAGTTTTCATGGTAAGGGAGAACCAACATATTTTTAGTTGAATAAGGTTGGTTGTCCCTTTTTTGGATTATAAAAAGTATTTTTTACAATCCAAAGTATTTTTTAAAATCCAAAAAGGGACAACCAACCTTATTCAACTAAAAATATGTTGGTTCTCCCTTACCATGAAAACTTGGTTGATATACCTTCTCTTCTAAGAAGAGAAGACGTATCAACCAAGAGACTTTTAATATCAAAGTTGTATTTAAAAATCTTGATACAGTAAAAAAGAAACTTTTGATAAAGAATTTACCCCAAAATGTTGACGGATGTGTCTGTAAGTCCCGAACTAAGATTAAAACAACATAAATACAGTATTAGAACTGGACAAGATTCCAATGCTCTATTTATTCATGTGAGAGATTTTAACCATCAAATTGATTTTCAAAAAGTTGAGAAAGTAGTATCAAGCAAGTCCATGGTCGACAGGAATATAATTGAATTTTGTTTCATGAAAAGCAGTTTTGAAAATAATATGAATATTTCCTTTGGTTTATATAAACTGGATTCATTTATAATTAATAAAATTTGGGAAGAATTTAATAATACATTGGACAAATAATAAATCTTAACTCTTGGGTAGAGTACTGGGGTTGGGCAAATATATTTTTTAGTGGGATGTCGTGAAGGACCTGTCTAGTTGGGTCAATGGGCCTGCTGCAGTGTTCCTCCCTTCTGATGAGTCGGGTGTCGTGGCACGTCAGGTGATGCTTTGTTGTTGGATGTGATGGTGAGGTGTGGTCGCAACCCTTTATATGCCTTCCTTTGATGTATTGTCTTCATAGTTCTTTGATAATGTGAAAAGTCACGAAAGCGCTTGGAATTTCACTATTCTTTCACAGTGGTTGTTTTGCATATATATATATATATATATATATATATATATATATATATATATATATATATATATATATATATATATATATATATATATATATATATATATATACTGGGATGCTTAAATGTGCGTGGATGTAGTGTGGATGACAAGAAACAGATGATTGTTGATGTTATGAATGAAAAGAAGTTGGATGTCCTGGCCCTAAGCGAAACAAAGCTGAAAGGGGTAGGGGAGTTTCAGTGGGGGGAAATAATTGGGATTAAATCTGGAGTATCTGAGAGAGTTAGAGCAAAGGAAGGGGTAGCAGTAATGTTAAATGATCAGTTATGGAAGGAGAAAAGAGAATATGAATGTGTAAATTCAAGAATTATGTGGATTAAAGTAAAGGTTGGATGCGAGAAGTGGGTTATAATAAGCGTGTATGCACCTGGAGAAGAGAGGAATGCAGAGGAGAGAGAGAGATTTTGGGAGATGTTAAGTAGATGTTAAGTGAGAGAGCAATTGTGGTAGGGGACATGAATGCTAAAATAGGAGAAACTTTTAGAGAGGGTGTGGTAGGTAAGTTTGGGGTGCCAGGTGTAAATGATAATGGGAGCCCTTTGATTGAACTTTGTATAGAAAGGGGTTTAGTTATAGGTAATACATATTTTAAGAAAAAGAGGATAAATAAGTATACAAGATATGATGTAGGGCGAAATGACAGTAGTTTGTTGGATTATGTATTGGTAGATAAAAGACTGTTGAGTAGACTTCAGGATGTACATGTTTATAGAGGGGCCACAGATATATCAGATCACTTTCTAGTTGTAGCTACACTGAGAGTAAAAGGTACATGGGATACAAGGAGAATAGAAGCATCAGGGAAGAGAGAGGTGAAGGTTTATAAACTAAAAGAGGAGGCAGTTAGGGTAAGATATAAACAGCTATTGGAGGATAGATGGGCTAATGAGAGCATAGGCAATGGGGTCGAAGAGGTATGGGGTAGGTTTAAAAATGTAGTGTTAGAGTGTTCAGCAGAAGTTTGTGGTTACAGGAAAGTGGGTGCGGGAGGGAAGAGGAGCGATTGGTGGAATGATGATGTGAAGAGAGTAGAAAGGGAGAAAAAGTTAGCATATGAGAAGTTTTTACAAAGTAGAAGTGATGCAAGGAGGGAAGAGTATATGGAGAAAAAGAGAGAGGTTAAGAGAGTGGTGAAGCAATGTAAAAAGAGAGCAAATGAAAGAGTGGGTGAGATGTTATCAACAAATTTTGTTGAAAATAAGAAAAAGTTTTGGAGTGAGATTAACAAATTAAGAAAGCCTAGAGAACAAATGGATTTGCCAGTTAAAAATAGGAGAGGAGAGTTATTAAATGGCGAGTTAGAGGTATTGGGAAGATGGAGGGAATATTTTGAGAAATTGTTAAATGTTGATGAAGATAGGGAAGCTGTGATTTCGTGTATAGGACAAGGAGGAATAACATCTTGTAGGAGTGAGGAAGAGCCAGTTGTGAGTGTGGGGGAAGTTCGTGAGGCAGTAGGTAAAATGAAAGAGGGTAAGGCAGCCGGGATTGATGGGATAAAGATAGAAATGTTAAAAGCAGGTGGGGATATAGTTTTGGAGTGGTTGGTGCAATTATTTAATAAATGTATGGAAGAGGGTAAGGTACCTAGGGATTGGCAGAGAGCATGCATAGTTCCTTTGTATAAAGGCAAAGGGGATAAAAGAGAGTGCAAAAATTATAGGGGGATAAGTCTGCTGAGTATACCTGGTAAAGTGTATGGTAGAGTTATTATTGAAAGAATTAAGAGTAAGAAGGAGAATAGGATAGCAGATGAACAAGGAGGCTTTAGGAAAGGTAGGGGGTGTGTGGACCAGGTGTTTACAGTGAAACATATAAGTGAACAGTATTTAGATAAGGCTAAAGAGGTCTTTGTGGCATTTATGGATTTGGAAAAGGCGTATGACAGGGTGGATAGGGGGGCAATGTGGCAGATGTTGCAAGTGTATGGTGTAGGAGGTAGGTTACTGAAAGCAGTGAAGAGTTTTTACGAGGATAGTGAGGCTCAAGTTAGAGTATGTAGGAAAGAGGGAAATTATTTCCCAGTAAAAGTAGGCCTTAGACAAGTGGTGGAGTGGTGCACTTAGGAGTCAGTGGAGACAAAGAACTTTGTCCTTGGAGGCAAAGAGGGGAATGTATGAGAGTATAGTTTTACCAACGCTCTTATATGGGTGTGAAGCATGGGTGATGAATGTTGCAGCGAGGAGAAGGCTGGAGGCAGTGGAGATGTCATGTCTGAGGGCAATGTGTGGTGTGAATATAATGCAGAGAATTCGTAGTTTGGAAGTTAGGAGGAGGTGCGGGATTACCAAAACTGTTGTCCAGAGGGCTGAGGAAGAGTTGTTGAGGTGGTTCGGACATGTAGAGAGAATGGAGCGAAACAGAATGACTTCAAGAGTGTAACAGTCTGTAGTGGAAGGAAGGCGGGGTAGGGGTCGGCCTAGGAAAGGTTGGAGAGAGGGGGTAAAGGAGGTTTTGTGTGCGAGGGGCTTGGACTTCCAGCAGGCATGCGTGAGCGTGTTTGATAGGAGTGAATGGAGACAAATGGTTTTTAATACTTGACGTGCTGTTGGAGTGTGAGCAAAGTAACATTTATGAAGGGGTTCAGGGAAACCGGCAGGCCGGACTTGAGTCCTGGAGATGGGAAGTACAGTGTCTGCACTCTGAAGGAGGGGTGTTAATGTTGCAGTTTAAAAACTGTAGTGTGATCAAGGTCCCAGGACCGAAACGTTTTCTAATAAATATGTTATAGTGTTTGCTTACGTGTCTTTCTAAACCAAAAACTGTAGTGTAAAGCACCCTTCTGGCAAGACAGTGATGGAGTGAATGATGGTGAAAGTTTTTCTTTTTCGGGCCACCCTGCCTTGGTGGGAATCGGCCAGTGTGTTAATAATATATATATATATATATATATATATATATATATATATATATATATATATATATATATATATATATATATATATAAAGAACATAAGAAAGAAGGAACACTGTAACAGGCCCACTGACCCATGCGGAGCAGGTCCATGTCCCCCCCCCCCCCCCCGGATTAGCCCAAGGACCCACCCAGTCTGTTCACCTCCATTCAAGGAAGGAGCACGCCATCAGACCCAGCAGCACAAGCTAGTCAGGTCCAACTCACACCCACCCACAACCACTCATGTATTTATCTAACCTATTTTTAAAACTACACAACGTTTTAGCCTCAATAACTGTACTCTGAAGTTTGTTCCACTCATCCACAACTCTATTACCAAACCAGTGCTTTCCTATATCCTTCCTGAATCTGAATTTTTCCAACTTGAAACCATTGCTGCGAGTCCTGTCTTGGCTGGAAATTTTTAGCATGCTATTTACATCTCCTTTATTTATTCCTGTTTTCCATTTATACACCTCGATCATATCCCCCCTAATTCTACGCCTTTCGAGAGAGTGCAGATTCAGGTCCCTCAGTCTGTCCTCATAGGGAAGACTTCTGATACATGGGATCATCTTTGTCATCCTCCTCTGTACGTTTTCCAGAGCATTTATATTCATTCTGTAATACGGTGACCAGAACTGAGGAGTATATAGAGGATAAATAGAGTTGAAGAACAACCTGAGGACTTCTATTATTTATACTTCTTGATATGAAGCCAAGAATTCTGTTAGCTTTATATATATATATATATATATATATATATATATATATATATATATATATATATATATATATATATATATATATATATATATATATATATATATATATATATATACATATATATACATACATATATATATATATATATATATATATATATATATATATATATATATATATATATATATTCCTGGTATCTGTTACCTTACCTGTTTCCAGATAATTTTGTAGACTTATTAATCAAGGCTATGTGTGTGTCTGTCCTCTTGACTGGTCATCCGCTCTTTTGCCAAATGCTTTTTTCACTGACTTGTAGATTTTAGTTCATGTTTCACACAGTGTTGTGCCTTCCTCTCTCTGAATGAAACAGAGGAGACAGATTCCATATAATTTTTAAAATTAGGAGTAAATGGAATGCATGCTCACACACACACACACACACACACACACACACACACACACACACACACACACACACACACACACACACACACACACACACACACACACACTACAAAATCTAACCCATTATATAAAAAAATGGTGGCTCAGAGGGAAAGTCGAAGGCTCAGAGGAAGATGGTCCTGGTATGAAAGAATGGATGGAAGAGCAATGTAAAGGGCTGGAACAAGAGTGGGAGAACAAACTAGGTGAGCTTTCTATGAAAATGGAGGAAGAGAAGAAAAAGTGGGAGTCACAAGCTGAGGCTGCAGAAGCAAGGATATGGGCCCTAGAATTTGAGGTAAATATGCTGAAGCAAGTTACAGGGCTATTGCCCAGATGAGGAATGGCATCTGAAGCAAATACACCCTATTACACGAGGAGCTTAATGGAAAGGAAGGAGACAAGACTTATGCTATGGCCCTATCAGCCCAACAAGCAAAGCTGAGGAATGAAGGAGGAGAGCTGTTAGGAGCAGGGATACCAGTAAGTGAGGGGGGGAGAAGGTAGAGAAGGTGACAGGTCCAATGCAGAGGCATGACCATGCCACCAAGAGTTACAGGAAAAAAATAAAGGAGACAATGGCCATGTACAGATGGGACCCAGACACACAGGGAAAGGCAATGGGAGAAGGAGAGGGTGAAGTCAATGTTTATTCATGGGCTTCAGGAGAGCAAAGGGAAGAAATGTAATGAAAGATGGCAGAAAGAAAAACAGGAGATTGAAAACATCAAAGAAATAAGCGAGGAGGACATGAATGAAATAGTTAATTTTCAGGGAATAGGAGGGTGCAGTGGACCCTCGGTTATCGACCGTAATCCATTCCAGATCTCCTAAATCTGAAAAGGCCCAAAACCGAAATAGTATTTCCAATAAGAATTAATGTAAATACAATTAATTAATTCCAGACACCCAAAAATATTAACAAAAAATACATTTTTTTAAAGATTAACTATAGTTTTACATACATAAAACAATAAGAAAGAAATATAAAGCACAAATTTTAATGATAAATGAACATTACATACCTTTATTGAAGACTCTTGTTGGCGTATTGAAGAAGCCGAGGCGGGGAGAGGGGGTTGGGAATCCCCCTCCATAAGGACTTCAGGTATCAAAACCCTCTCTAGGGTTACTTCCCTTCTTTGGCATTTACTGCCACAGTACATTCATTACTTACCTTAAAATATTTGTAGTCTTAATGTAGGGCGAGAGGTGAGTAGTATTTATTTGCAGGCAGTGGTAGATGTAGGTACACATATATGTAGCTCCCCTGGACTACACTACACGGCCATATTATTGCCATGTTCATTGAGTTTAATCGTTTCTAACAACTACCTTTAGATGCCATCATAAACAAAGGGAGAAGTAATGAATAATTCATGCTGAGAATTGTAAACAAACGCGTATGAAGGGCGGTTACTGGACCAGACTCCAGATTCACAGTTTTCTCTAATGCTGGATCAGAGGAAACTTAATGTTTACTCTCCACCCAACTCACCACTCGGTCTCATATAAACAGTGCATGTTTATATGCTATGTTTTAATGCTATATGCTATGTAACGTGTTTCTTACATAATTTTGAAGAAAATATCATAGATGGATTAATGAAAATGTTTATATTAACCTAAATATGGCATTTGATATGCCCAAGAGTGATTATTATTAAACATACATCACATATAAACATTGCATGTTTTTATATACTATGTAACATGTTTCTTTGGGCCCATGGTGACTTATTTTGCAGTTGCACTCAATAAACAACCACAAAAAAATGGATTATAACAAAATGTTTGGATAAATGGATGAAGTGTTGCTCACTCACCCAGAGACACAGCCAGACTGACTCATGCATGGGCAGGTGGATGCATCCAATATGGCCGATTTCTGAGTTGCCGGCCGAAATCCTGGATAGAATTTCGGCCAAAAAAACTGGCCGAAATCTGATTTGGCCGATATCCAAGGGTCCACTGTACTTGAAGGGGAGAAATCGGCTGGTCAAGCTAATTTTCAAGACAGAAATGGTGTGGAACAGGGTCCTGCAAGAGAAACCATGGCTGAAAGAATCATCAGCATACAAGAGGGTGTTCCTACACTACGACAGAACAAGAACATAACAACACCAGCTGAGCAAGAAGACACAGAAATGAAAGGGGCTAGGAAGAGAGACAAGGACAGAGTCAGCAGAGGACAACCAGAACCATGCAGAGCAACAAGTGCAAGTACACACAGAACCACCCTCAGAACCCCACAGTCAAACACACTATCCCAACAAAAACCACAATTCACACTTATAGCTCCCACCCCACGCTGTGCTGTAGAATCCCACAGCACACTGCCAGGTCCCCCCCCCCCCAGAACACAGTGTTGGAGAGGAAACTGAAGGTATGGTACACCAACGCTGATGGAATAACGAATAAAAGAATTAAAGAGGCATCACCGGACATCATAGCTCTCATGGAAACCAAGCTCACAGGAATGAAAACAGATGCCATCTTTCCAATGGGATATCAGATCTTTGAGGAAAGACAGAGGGAACAGATGGGGTGGAGTGGCACTGCTCATGAAAAAAACAATAGGATTTTGATGAGCTGGAGAGAGGAGAGGCAAGAGATTACATAATAGGAACACCAGTCTGGAGGTCCCAAGGTGGTAATTGCAGTGATGTATAACCCACCACAGAACAGCAGGAAGCCAAGGCAAGAATATGATGAGAGTAACAGAGTGATGATT
>NW_027196725.1:40000-55000 GCF_038502225.1 Cherax quadricarinatus | reverse complement strand
CACACACACACACACACACACACACACACACACACACACACACGGACTCCAAGAGCCTGAAGGTGAGGTTATATCGAGTGCACTTAAGGAGAGGAAGAGATGAGGAGATGGCAGATTTTCACATATTCGAGAGATTCCTCGGAGGCAGACAGTGTCCGATTAAACTAACCTTCTGGTCCTGTGTAGCTCAAGACAAAATCCTAAGTGTTACAAATAAACGCGATATCTAATAATGATAGAGATCTCCAGTGAATACTAGAAAGGACTGCCCTTCTAGCATCAAGCCTGTTACTGGGTTTTTGTAACAAGTAGTCAGTATCCTGGTCCAAGTATCCATTAGAATTTAGTAAGATTCATTAGTGCTTCAGGATTACAACTGGTAGGCAACTAACTAAAGAAATTAAAATTTAATAAGCTTATTAATAACAAAAAAGTTGTCTAGGCATATAACATCAAAGTAAATTAAAGTAATCAAAATAATCACTTCTCTCTTGTACAGTAGTACTGTGCTGAAGGCACATATCACATCTTTATGGCTTTTAAGTACCGTCTGGTACATTGTTAACATTTAATAACATAATACTAATATATACAAGTAAGTTTGTGTGTATATGTGTAAGTGCTTTAAGTAGTTCGCTATGTCTCAAGACTCGACTAAACTTAACCAGTGACTGACTAAAAGTCCTCACATAAACTAACTTCTTGACCAACCTGGCTATCAGAACAGCTTGCTTGAACAATAAAACGACTGATAAGCCGAACAGCAATATAACAAGCAACATCGACACAGAATCAGGAACAAGGAGATAATATAACGACACTAAGTAGGGACCATCTGCAGATCCTCCACAAAAGTCACAAAACTCCCAAACTACTGAATCTAAGTTCAGCATTAGAAAATCCCCGACTGTGACAGTACACAGATACCAGTACAAATTAGGTCAGAAGCTACAGCTCAGGACCTGAGTTTCTCAGAGTGTCTATGAGACACACAACCTCAGTACAACGTCGAAAATCACTAAGTCTAGGCCATGCCCTGTGAACAGAGTTACACAGAACCAACAACAAGAAAGCAACAGAGACGATCTTCCAACAAGGGCCCACAAGGGAGAGCTGGAGAGGGACGTCTTGTTGGAAGGCACGTCAAACAAACAAGAGCTCACAGGACAGGCAGTCTCTCACTCCTGGTGAGGTGTGACCTCCCCACCCTGATCACGTGGCTCTCCATGGACTGCTGCTGCCCAGCAACACAGAAGCAGGCAGTGAAACAAGTGGAGTGAAAATTACAGTAGTTAGACAATGTTGTCAGCTACTTAACATTCGAACTATGAGCACTGAATAATATATAAATGTTACATCCTACCTAATAATATAACTAAGTCAAATAATAATATAAAGCAATATATTTACGATTACCTGGAGTTTACCTGGAGAGAGTTTCGGGGGTCAACGCCCCCGCGGCCCGGTCTGTGACCAGGCCTCCTGGTGGATCAGCGCCTGATCAACCAGGCTGTTGCTGCTGGCTGCACGCAAACCAACGTACGAGCCACAGCCCGGCTGATCAGGAACTGACTTTAGGTGCTTGTCCAGTGCCAGCTTGAAGACTGCCAGGGGTCTGTTGGTAATCCCCCTTATGTGTGCTGGGAGGCAGTTGAACAGTCTCGGGCCCCTGACACTTATTGTATGGTCTCTTAACGTGCTAGTGACACCCCTGCTTTTCATTGGGGGGATGGTGCATCGTCTGCCAAGTCTTTTGCTTTCGTAGTGAGTGATTTTCGTGTGCAAGTTCGGTACTAGTCCCTCTAGGATTTTCCAGGTGTATATAATCATGTATCTCTCCCTCCTGCATTCCAGGGAATACAGGTTTAGAAACCTCAAGCGCTCCCAGTAATTGAGGTGTTTTATCTCCGTTATGCGCGCCGTGAAAGTTCTCTGTACATTTTCTAGGTCGGCAATTTCACCTGCCTTGAAAGGTGCTGTTAGAGTGCAGCAATATTCCAGCCTAGATAGAACAAGTGACCTGAAGAGTGTCATCATGGGCTTGACCTCCCTAGTTTTGAAGGTTCTCATTATCCATCCTGTCATTTTTCTAGCAGATGCGATTGATACAATGTTATGGTCCTTGAAGGTGAGATCCTCCGACATAATCACTCCCAGGTCTTTGACGTTGGTGTTTCGCTCTATTTTGTGGCCAGAATTTGTTTTGTACTCTGATGAAGATTTAATTTCCTCATGTTTACCATATCTGAGTAATTGAAATTTCTCATCGTTGAACTTCATATTGTTTTCTGCAGCCCACTGAAAGATTTGGTTGATGTCCGCCTGGAGCCTTGCAGTGTCTGCAATGGAAGACACTGTCATGCAGATTCGGGTGTCATCTGCAAAGGAAGACACGGTGCTGTGGCTGACATCCTTGTCTATGTCGGATATGAGGATGAGGAACAAGATGGGAGCTAGTACTGTGCCTTGTGGAACAGAGCTTTTCACCGTAGCTGCCTCGGACTTTACTCTGTTGACGACTACTCTCTGTGTTCTGTTAGTGAGGAAATTATAGATCTATCGACCGACTTTTCCTGTTATTCCTTTAGCGCGCATTTTGTGCGCTATTACGCCATGGTCACACTTGTCGAAGGCTTTTGTAAAGTCTGTATATATTACATCTGCATTCTTTTTGTCTTCTAGTGCATTTAGGACCTTGTCGTAGTGATCCAGTAGTTGAGACAGACAGGAGCGACCTGTTCTAAACCCATGTTGCCCTGGGTTGTGTAACTGATGGGTTTCTAGATGGGTGGTGATCTTGCTTCTTAGGACCCTTTCAAAGATTTTTATGATATGGGATGTTAGTGCTATTGGTCTGTAGTTCTTTGCTGTTGCTTTACTGCCCCCTTTGTGGAGTGGGGCTATGTCTGTTGTTTTTAGTAACTGAGGGACGACCCCCGTGTCCATGCTCCCTCTCCATAGGATGGAAAAGGCTCGTGATAGGGGCTTCTTGCAGTTCTTGATGAACACAGAGTTCCATGAGTCTGGCCCTGGGGCAGAGTGCATGGGCATGTCATTTATCGCCTGTTCGAAGTCATTTGGCGTCAGGATAACATCGGATAGGCTTGTGTTAATCAAATTTCGTGGCTCTCTCATAAAAAATTCATTTTGATCTTCGACTCTCAGTCTGGTTAGCGGCTTGCTAAAAACTGAGTCATATTGGGACTTGAGTAGCTCACTCATTTCCTTGCTGTCATCTGTGTAGGACCCATCTTGTTTAAGTAGGGGCCCAATACTGGACGTTGTTCTCGATTTTGATTTGGCATAGGAGAAGAAATACTTTGGGTTTCTTTCGATTTCATTTATGGCTTTTAGTTCTTCCCGCGATTCCTGACTCCTAAAGGATTCTTTTAGCTTAAGTTCGATGCTTGCTATTTCTCTGACCAGTGTCTCCCTGCGCATTTCAGATATATTGACCTCTTTTAGCCGCTCTGTTATTCTTTTCCGTCGCCTGTAAAGGGAGCGCCTGTCTCTTTCTATTTTACATCTACTCCTCCTTTTTCTTAGAGGAATAAGCCTTGTGCATACATCGAGTGCCACCGAGTTAATCTGTTCTAGGCATAAGTTGGGGTCTGTGTTGCTTAGTATATCTTCCCAACTTATATATGTTAGGACTTGGTTTACTTGGTCCCACTTTATGTTTTTGTTATTGAAGTTAAATTTGGTGAATGCTCCCTCGTGACTAGTCTCATTTTGTCGGTCTGGGGCTCCACGCATACATGTCTGAACCTCAATTATGTTGTGATCTGAGTATATTGTTTTTGATATTGTGACATTTCTTATCAGATCATCATTGTTAGTGAAGATGAGATCTAGTGTATTCTCCAGTCTAGTAGGCTCTATTATTTGCTGGTTTAAATTGAATTTTGTGCAGAGATTTAAAAGCTCGTGTGAGTGTGAGTTTTCATCAGAGCTGCCTCCTGGTGTTATTACTGCAACAATATTATTTGCTATATTCCTCCATTTTAGGTGCCTTAAGTTGAAATCCCCCAGGAGCAAGATGTTGGGTGCAGGAGCTGGAAGATTTTCCAGACAGTGGTCAATTTTTAACAGCTGTTCCTGGAATTGCTGGGATGTTGCATCCGGAGGCTTGTAGACTACCACAATGACTAGGTTTTGGTTCTCGACCTTTACTGCTAAAACTTCCACTACGTCATTTGAGGCATTAAGCAGTTCTGTGCAAACAAGTGACTCTGCAATGTACAGGTCAACCCCCCCACCCTTTTGCCTGTTCACTCTGTCACATCTGTATAGGTTGTAACCTGGGATCCATATTTCGTTGTCCAAGTGATCCTTTATGTGGGTCTCAGTGAAAGCCGCGAACATTGCCTTTGCCTCTGCAAGCAGTCCACGGATGAAAGGTATTTTGTTGTTTGTTGCTGGCTTTAGACCCTGTGTATTTGCAAAGAAGAATGTTATCGGACTGGTGGTATTGTTGGTACTGGGGGGGGGATTTTTTTTCCGGCATTAGTATCTGTATCTGTTGGTTTGGAGTGGAGGACATCGACTGTGGTTCCACTCCAGGAATGACTGGATTTGGTGTACGATTTCTGCCATTTCCTGCCAGTTTTTTTTCCTTCCT
The DNA here is from genome assembly GCF_038502225.1 of Cherax quadricarinatus. Classification (NCBI taxonomy): domain Eukaryota; kingdom Metazoa; phylum Arthropoda; class Malacostraca; order Decapoda; family Parastacidae; genus Cherax; species Cherax quadricarinatus. The sequence goes on along the minus strand of NW_027196725.1, from coordinate 50,379 downwards.
GGCACTAAAAAACCTCTCCCTCTTGAGTGGCTGTGGCTACCCAGGTTTTCCCATGGCCTGGATGTTTTGTATCTTTTTGTCCCCTTTAGATGGTATGCCTGGCAATTTAAGTTATAGCACAGTCTTTCCTGTACTGAAGAGGTACACATTTCAGGGTGAAAAAGCTTACAGGAAGGGAGTTTGCATTTTCCTGTTGTCATATGGGCATGGCATTTTCTAGGGTGGTCATAGTTGCATGTCCCATCTGTTTTTCCAGATTTCCCATGCCAGCAGATACCAAGTGCATAGTATGTGCACTGGCTTGGTTTCCGCTTGCCTTGGGTTTCTGTGACTGTATTCCCTGTTGGTGCATGTTTCCCTGTCTTACTTCTATCCTCCCTAGCACCAACAATGGAGCTCCCACCAGTTGTTTTTGGTAATTTATCCTCACTATTGCTATTGGAGTCCTCTTGTTTGCTATTTCCTGCGGTATTTCTAGTTTGCAATATTGGTTTTATCTTATCTTTGACTACACTTGTTTCCCTACTATGGCTCCTGTCCCCTATGAGGTCATTTATATGTATTCCTTCCTGCGTATAATTCCCGACTACCTGGACAAAATCTCCAGCTTCACCATTACTGTCTCCCAGGACAGTATCTCCAGCTTCACCATTTCTGTCTCCCAGGACAGCACCTCCAGCTTCACCATTACTGTCTCCCAGGACAGCACTATCAGCCCCACATTTACTGACTACCAGGACATCACCTCCAGCCTTACAGTTTGTGACTACATGGCCAGTATCAAGGGCAGTACCATTCAGCCCAGACTTTTTATGTTCCCATCTGTTGTAGAAAGCTTCCAGGTTTTCTATGAAAGCAGCTTTGATGTTGTCCTCTTTTAATACCCTTGTGATTTTAGTCCACAGATTTTCCTCATTTGGGCATACCCAAAAACACTTCTCTGTTTTAATACTGCTTGTAGCTAGTTCTGGGATATCTGCACAAGGGGCGTGACACCAATTTCCACAAAAATGACAATTTATCCATGTGGAAGCCCGTTTGTTTGACTGACCACAGACTACACACAGCTTCATAATGATTTGAATGGTTGATTTACTGCAATTCTACTAGCAACCTCTTGAATATTATATTAATAACCTTAAATGAAGCTCTAGCTATTTGTATTTCTGTTTCTAACTCTTTTTGTATATTGGACAGCTTACCGTCACGTTCCTGATTTTTAATGTTTGTGTTTATAAGGGCGCCTACAACCCCATCCGTTTACAGTCTGCTTTATTGTCCAACGAAACTTTGAAACCAGTCCCGGGTTCGGACCAGTCAAGGGTTCGGACCAGTCAAGGGTTCGGACCAGTCGATCTGATCTGATCAGTGGGTCACTTATTTAAAACATACTGGTCGGTGATTTGAGCTAACACATGAAGGATCTACTGGAAATTATCTACCCGAGTAATATGTGATTTGACTGATACAAAAGTATAACTTGCGTGTTGAAGAGCTGGTGATATCTGGCAGCTCCTACAATGACGAACGGTCGACCTCCACCCTTGTTTATCAATCGCTGTATCTGGCTTTTCTATTTTTTTTTTTTTTTTTTTTTTTTTTTTTTTTTTTTTTTTTTTTTTTTTTTTTTTTTTTTTTTTTTTTTTTTTTTCCGTCTCCACCACAATAAATGCTATATTATCACTATAGTTGACTGGTGCAAATTTTGGAGGAAGGACGCTTTTTCTGTTGTAATAATTGCTTCTCGTTGTGTATATTGCGACCGCTGGTAACTACAGGTTATATGAAATTCACAGTATACGTCTGGTATTTCAAGAAAAAGAAACTAATGAAAGTCACTCCACTCCACTAAGTACCATTATAATACTGGTTAGTTGCTACTACAACGCTGTATTCTGCTATTCACTGGTATCACTAGATTATATGCGAGTACACTAGCAAGCCAGGAAGATTATTAAAAACAGCTGACCTGTGGTAAGTTTCTGGCGACTTCTGGCACCTGCCTCTATAGGCTTATCACTTCATTTACAAATTCACCTGTTTTCAAATGACACTTTAGCCTTTATCATCAATATACTAGGGAGCCACTGTAGTATACACTATACACTATGTATACTCAATGTTATCAGGGAGACTTTCTTTCCTCTGACACGAAAAGTTCAATTATTATTATTTTTTTCCACACGGGACACAGGCCTATGATTCCCCTCTGGCAGTAAACTCTGCTAGGTAGTGCACACTAATTCTCCTTTTTTGACTCAGTATATAATGTTTTCCGCCCAAGATTGGTTCCAGGCGCTAGAGGGATGTATCGTATAGGATTGATGACACAAATTAAAGTTCTAGCACGTAAGAGCGACCGTGAAAACACGAGATAACCCGGAGCACAACGAGGCACGCTGACATGCTGGCAGTGTTAGTGATGCTAATATTGAAAATATAAGCAATATAAAATTATATGAACAGATAATATACATTATATACATTGTGACCCATTCAGGGGTCGCAATACTAAGACAGAAAGTATACCTGAAGACCATACATGCTACAGTCGTCTGTACCTGGATCATGACAGGACAATGTCTGAGAAAGAATGGATGAGGAAAGAAACAGTCAGTTATGGAGAAGAGCAGCAGATGAGGGGCCATAATGCGGGAGCACCCAAACTCCAGGAACTCCTCCACATGCAACCACGACCCCTTCTCCAGCTGACCCAACTCTGGGCCAGCCACCACTTCTCCAGCACCAACACTAACACCAACACTACTCCCCCCCTCACCTTTCTCTCCACACGTACCACCATCCCTTCTCTCCCTACAAACTTATCCCTGACCCCTCCCCGATTCTGATGACCACACCAACCCCAGTCCTCCCTCCCCTTGACTGCTGGATGACCAGCACGCAGAAAGGTAGACAACACAAACTAGCATGTGATAAGGGAAAGTAAGATCAGAAAGTACATAGCTGGGAAAATGCCAGGAGAGAAGGAAAAACTTTATACCCAGAATAGTGGAAGCATCCAAAACAAAAAGAGGCCTTGGTTCAACCAGAGATGCAGAGGAAAAAAGAGAAGCATAAGTAAATGAAAAAAAAATCAGAAAATGAAGGACAGATGAGAACAAAGAGGTTAGCACATTTGTCGGAAATGAATATACTACGGTTACTAGAGACTCAGACAATTTAAAAATAACACAGTACAAGGCCATATATGAACCCAAATTACTTCACTAAAACATCAGAAAAAGACATTAAAAAATCAAGTAATTCGGATGAAGAAGGAAGAAGAGTTCATGAAAAATATTAAGGAAGTCTATGAAATATTGATCAAACGATTTGAAGAGTTCTCAGTGGAAACAGAGGACAATAACAGAAAGCCTATGGGACAGGGTACACCAGTGGGTACTGGACAACATACACACACAACATGGGAGAAGCAAAGAAACTTCAGAAGGACCTGGATACATCAAAGTCTATGAGACCTGACAAGGTGTCACCATGTCAAGAGGACATTAAGTGTAGTTTTTACATTTATGAAAGGAGACAGACAGGAAGCGTTGAACTGCAGGCCAGTTTCTCTGACATACATACCATGCAAGGAAAAGGGGAAGATTATCAGAAGAGTGATAGACCACATGGTTCAGAGATGGCAAATTTTATCTTATCAACCTGATGGGGGTTCTATGACAATGTAACAGATGTAAGGGAGAGAGAGAGAGGGAAGAAGGATAGGTGGATTGCACTGTCGTAGACCAAGAGTATATTTGATTCTGTTCTCCACAAGAGGCTGGGGCAGACTATGCTCAAGGAGAACGACACAGGGTTGAGCAAAGTGTCGAGCACATCGCCAAAGGCACACACCTACATCTCTGCTGAGAATGTTATTTTGGCATCTCCAAAGACTAGAATTACAACTAAAATCCTTCACAGTTCCAAATACAATATATTTTAGCCCCATCTTGGAAAGTGCAGCACCAGCATGGAACCCTCACCTGACAAAGTAAATTAAGAAACTGGAGTAAGTGCAGAGATATGCAACATGACAAGTCCCAGAGATCAGGTGAATGAACCCTGAAGATTCAGCCCCAGCAACCACCCACATCACCTTCCCCTCCCCCTCACCACACACAAAGATTCTGAAAGAGGGAACAGAAGCACTGTGTGAACTTCTATCCGCAATCATAAAACCAAGTGAATCATGGCAATTGCAAGAAGTCTGGAAAACAGCAGATGAAGTCACCAATGTTGAAGACAGGGGTCAGACAGATAGCATTGAAGTACAGGCCAGTGTCACTGATATACATAGTTTGCAAACTTTTGGAGAAGAGTAGTGGAACACCTGGAAAGGAGCAGGTTCATAAGCAGTCAGCTTGGTTTTAAAGATGGTAAATCCTGTTTCATAAATACGTTAGTTCTATGACAAGGTAACGGAAGTGATGTATGAGAGAGAGAGAGATGGACTACATTTTTTTGGACTGTAAAAAGGTATTCACTACAGTACCTCAACAGAGACTGGGATAAAAGCAAGAAGAGCAGACATGACTAACAGGAAGTTATTGCAGTGAATCAAAGAATACTTGACAGGATGGAAGCAACGAATTATTTTAAGGGAAGAGGTGTCGGAGTGGGCAAATGTGAAGACTGGAATTCCACAAGGGTTAGTACTGGAACCAGAAACAGAGAACAGGCTTTTAATATAAGGGCTGCAAGCCTTCCTCTAGAAAGACCTCGTGGTGATTATATCACCTGAGGCGCATATCAGCCTCCACAACAAAAACGTATCTGACAAATAAGAAGTCATTCACACATTATATAAGGCATGTGTCAGGTCTATCTTGTAGTATGCAGCGCCAGTATGGAACCCACACTTCATGAAGCTTGTCAAGAAGCTGGAAAAAGTGTAGAGGATTGCAATGGGACTAGTACTGGAGTTAAGGGGTATGAGCTAGGGGAACAGACTAGAGGAGTCAATATTTTGTACGTTGTGATAACAGCGTACAAAATGTTGAATGATATTGATAGGGTGGACAGGCTGTTCGACAAGCGGGAATCAGGTACACGAGGGCAAAGCCGAAAGTGAAAAACATATACAAGTCACAGGGATGTTACGAAATATTTCTGAGCCTTAGAGTGGTCAGGAAGTGGGGCGGCATGGACAGCAAAGTGACAGAGGCAGGATTCATGCATAGCTTTAAGAACAGGTAGGTTAGGGTTTAAGGAGCCAGGAGAGTGGAAACCCACACACACACACACACACACACACACACACACACACACACACACACACACACACACACACACACACACACACACACACACACACACACACACACACACACACACACACACACACACACACACACACACACACACACACACACACACACACACACACACACACACACACACACACACACACACACACACATCTACACACGCAGGTTCACACATAAGCAACACTCTCCCAGTCAACATCTCTCAGTAACTACCTGCGCAGTGTTGTGTAACTAGTCAGTGGAGAGGTGAGCAACACTGACAAAGATTCAAGGAAATTCATAACGCTGTTGCTGTTACTGCTGTTGCCGCTGCTGCTGCTGTTGCTGTTACTGTTGTTGCCGCTGCTGCTGCTGTTGCTGTTACTGTTGTTGCCGCTGCTGCTGCTGTTGCTGTTACTGCTGTTGCCGCTGCTGCTGCTGTTGCTGTTACTGTTGTTGCCGCTGCTGCTGCTGTTGCTGTTACTGTTGTTGCCGCTGCTGCTGCTGTTGCTGTTACTGTTGTTGCCGCTGCTGCTGCTGTTGCTGTTACTGCTGTTGCCGCTGCTGCTGCTGTTGCTGTTACTGTTGTTGCCGCTGCTGCTGCTGTTGCTGTTACTGTTGTTGCCGCTGCTGCTGCTGTTGCTGTTACTGCTGTTGCCGCTGCTGCTGCTGTTGCTGTTACTGTTTGTTGCCGCTGCTGCTGCTGTTGCTGTTACTGTTGTTGCCGCTGCTGCTGCTGTTGCTGTTACTGCTGTTGCCGCTGCTGCTGCTGTTGCTGTTACTGCTGTTGCCGCTGCTGCTGCTGTTGCTGTTACTGTTGTTGCCGCTGCTGCTGCTGTTGCTGTTACTGTTGTTGCCGCTGCTGCTGCTGTTGCTGTTACTGTTGTTGCCGCTGCTGCTGCTGTTCCTGTTACTGTTGTTGCCACTGCTGCTGCTGTTGCTGTTACTGCTGTTGCCGCTGCTGCTGCTGTTGCTGTTACTGTTGTTGCCGCTGCTGCTGCTGTTGCTGTTACTGTTGTTGCCGCTGCTGCTGCTGTTGCTGTTACTGCTGTTGCCGCTGCTGCTGCTGTTGCTGTTACTGTTGTTGCCGCTGCTGCTGCTGTTGCTGTTACTGTTGTTGCCGCTGCTGCTGCTGTTGCTGTTACTGTTGTTGCCGCTGCTGCTGCTGTTGCTGTTACTGCTGTTGCCGCTGCTGCTGCTGTTGCTGTTACTGTTGTTGCCGCTGCTGCTGCTGTTCCTGTTACTGTTGTTGCCGCTGCTGCTGCTGTTCCTGTTACTGTTGTTGCCGCTGCTGCTGCTGTTACTGCTGTTGCCGCTGCTGCTGCTGTTGCTGTTACTGTTGTTGCCGCTGCTGCTGCTGTTGCTGTTACTGTTGTTGCCGATGCTGCTGCTGTTGCTGTTACTGTTGTTGCCGCTGCTGCTGCTGTTGCTGTTACTGCTGTTGCCGCTGCTGCTGCTGTTTCTGTTACTGTTGTTGCCGCTGCTGCTGCTGTTGCTGTTACTGTTGTTGCCGCTGCTGTTGCTGTTACTGTTGTTGCCGCTGCTGTTGCTGTTACTGTTGTTGCCGCTGCTGTTGCTGTTGCTGTTACTGTTGTTGCCGCTGCTGCTGCTGTTGCTGTTACTGTTGTTGCCGCTGCTGCTGCTGTTGCTGTTACTGTTGTTGCCGCTGCTGTTGCTGTTGCTGTTACTGTTGTTGCCCCTGCTGTTGCTGTTGCTGTTACTGTTGTTGCCGCTGCTGTTGCTGTTGCTGTTGCTGTTACTGTTGTTGCCGCTGCTGCTGCTGTTGCTGTTACTGTTGTTGCCGCTGCTGTTGCTGTTACTGTTGTTGCCGCTGCTGTTGCTGTTGCTGTTACTGTTGTTGCCGCTGCTGTTGCTGTTACTGCTGTTGCCGCTGCTGCTGCTGTTGCTGTTACTGTTGTTGCCGCTGCTGCTGCTGTTGCTGTTACTGCTGTTGCCGCTGCTGTTGCTGTTGCTGTTACTGCTGTTGCCGCTGCTGTTGCTGTTGCTGTTACTGTTGTTGCCGCTGCTGCTGCTGTTGCTGTTACTGCTGTTGCCGCTGCTGTTGCTGTTACTGTTGTTGCCGCTGCTGCTGCTGTTGCTGTTACTGTTGTTGCCGCTGCTATTGCTGTTGCTGTTACAGCTGTTGCCGCTGCTGTTGCTGTTACTGTTGTTGCCGCTGCTGCTGCTGTTGCTGTTACTGTTGTTGCCGCTGCTATTGCTGTTGCTGTTACAGCTGTTGCCGCTGCTGTTACTGTTACTGTTGTTGCCGCTGCTGTTGCTGTTACTGCTGTTGCCGCTGCTGTTGCTGTTGCTGTTACTGTTGTTGCCGCTGCTGCTGCTGTTGCTGTTACTGCTGTTGCCGCTGCTGTTGCTGTTACTGTTGTTGCCGTTGCTGCTGCTCTTGCTGTTACTGTTGTTGCCGCTGCTATTGCTGTTACTGTTGTTGCCGCTGCTATTGCTGTTGCTGTTACAGCTGTTGCCGCTGCTGTTGCTGTTACTGTTGTTGCCGCTGCTGCTGCTGTTGCTGTTACTGTTGTTGCCGCTGCAGCTGCTGTTGCTGTTACTGCTGTTGCCGCTGCTGCTGCTGTTTCTGTTACTGTTGTTGCCGCTGCTGCTGCTGTTGCTGTTACTGTTGTTGCCGCTGCTGTTGCTGTTACTGTTGTTGCCGCTGCTGTTGCTGTTGCTGTTACTGCTGTTGCCGCTGCTGCTGCTGTTGCTGTTACTATTGTTGCCGCTGCTGCTGCTGTTGCTGTTACTGTTGTTGCCGCTGTTGCTGCTGTTGCTGTTACTGTTGTTGCCGCTGCTGCTGCTGTTGCTGTTACTGTTGTTGCCGCTGCTGCTGCTGTTGCTGTTACTGCTGTTGCTGTTACTGCTGTTGCCGCTGCTGCTGCTGTTGCTGTTACTGTTGTTGCCGCTGCTGCTGCTGTTGCTGTTACTGTTGTTGCCGCTGCTGTTGCTGTTGCTGTTACTGTTGTTGCTGTTGCTGTTGCTGTTACTGTTGTTGCCGCTGCTGTTGCTGTTACTGTTGTTGCCGCTGCTGCTGCTGTTGCTGTTACTGTTGTTGCCGCTGCTGTTGCTGTTGCTGTTACTGTTGTTGCCGCTGCTGTTGCTGTTGCTGTTACAGTTGTTGCCGCTGCTGCTGCTGTTTCTGTTACTGTTGTTGCCGCTGCTGTTGCTGTTACTGTTGTTGCCGCTGCTGTTGCTGTTACTGTTGTTGCCGCTGCTGTTGCTGTTGCTGTTACTGCTGTTGCCGCTGCTGCTGCTGTTGCTGTTACTGTTGTTGCCGCTGCTGTTGCTGTTACTGTTACTGTTGTTGCCGCTGCTGTTGCTGTTACTGTTGTTGCCGCTGCTGTTGCTGTTGCTGTTATTGTTACTGCTGCTATTGTTGTTATTGTTGCTGCTGCTGCTGCTGGTGCTGTTGTTGTTGTTGCTCTATCATTCACTCCTTCACACATATTTACTTTCATTACTGTTATTATCGTCATGTTCTCAGTGTCAACTGGTGAGATGAGTAGCAGGAAGCAGTCAGCCTTGGTGAGTCGCGCCACTTTCTTACTCTTACCAACATTACCTAACATCACCACTACCATCACCGCTACCACTACCATCACCAACACCACTATCATCACCACTACCATCATCACCACTACCACTATTAACATCACCACCACCATCATCACTACCACCACCATCACCACCACCACTACCACTACCATCATCACCACTACCACTATTAACATCACCACCACCATCATCACTACCACCACCATCACCACCACCACTACCACTACCATCATCACCACTACCACTATTAACATCACCACCACCATCATCACTACCACCACCATCACCACCACCACTACCACTACCATCATCACCACTACCACTATTAACATCACCACCACCATCACTACCACCACCATCACCACCACCACTACCACTACCATCACCACCACTACCATCACCACTACCATCATCACCACCATCACCACCATCATCACTACCACTACCATCACCACCACTACCATCACCACTACCATCACCACTACCATCACCACCACCACTACTAACATCACCACCACCATCATCACTACCACCACCATCACCACCACCACTACCATCACCACCACCACGATTATCATCACCACCACTACCACTATCACCGCCACCACTACCACTATCACCACCACCACCACCACCACCACCACTACCATCACCACCTCTACTACCAGTAACACTACCACTACCACTATCACCACCACCACCACCACCACTACCATCACCACCTCTACTACCAGTAACACTACCACTACCATCACCATCACCACCAGTACCAACACCACCCCCGCTACCATCACCACCACCATCATCACCACCACTATAATCACCACCACAACTACCATCACCACCACCGCTACTACCATCACCACCACCAATACCATCACAACCAAAAATACCATCACCACCACCAATACCATCACCACCACCACTACCATCACCACCACCACTACAATCACCACTTCCATTACCATCATCACCATCACTCACATCACCACAATCACTACCCTCACCACCACCACTACCATCACTACCACCACTACCACTACCATCACCACCACTACTACCAGTAACACCATCACTACCACTACCATCACCACCACCACTAGTACCATCACCACCCTCACTACCATCACCACCACCACTACCATCACCACCACCACTACCATCATCACCACTACCATCACCACCACCACTATCATCACCACCACTACCATCACCACCAAAAATACCATCACCGCCACCATTACTACCATCACCATTACAACTACTACCATCACCACCACCACCACTACCATCATCACCATCACTAACATCACCACTATCACTACCATCACTACCACTACTACCATCACCACCATTACCATCACCACCACTGCCATCACCACCACTACCATCACCAGTACCACTACCATCACCGGTACCACTACCATCACCACTGCCACTACCATCACCACCACCATCACTACCATCACCACTACCATCACCACCGCCATCACCACCCCTACAATCATCACCACCACTACCATCACCACTGCCATCACCACCACCATCATCACCACCCCTACA
>NW_027196725.1:0-35000 GCF_038502225.1 Cherax quadricarinatus | reverse complement strand
AAATGTGTAAACTGACATGTGTAAACTGAAATGTGTAAACTGACATGTGTAAACTGAAATGTGCAAACTGACATGTGTAAACTGACATGTGTAAACTGACATATGTAAACTGACATGTGTAAACTGACATGTGTAAACTGACATGTGTAAACTGACATGTGTAAACTGACATGTGTAAACTGAAATGTGTAAACTGACATGTGTAAACTGAAATGTGTAAACTGACATGTGTAAACTGAAATGTGCAAACTGACATGTGTAAACTGACATGTGTAAACTGACATATGTAAACTGACATGTGTAAACTGACATGTGTAAACTGACATGTGTAAACTGACATGTGTAAACTGAAATGTGCAAACTGACATGTGTAAACTGACATGTATAAACTGAAATGTGTAAACTGACATGTGTAAACTGAAATGTGCAAACTGACATGTGTAAACTGAAATGTGTAAACTGACATGTGTAAACTGAAATGTGCAAACTGACATGTGTAAACTGAAATGTGTAAACTGACATGTGTAAACTGAAATGTGCAAACTGACATGTGTAAACTGAAATGTGTAAACTGACATGTGTAAACTGAAATGTGTAAACTGACATGTACTCACCTAGTTGAGGTTGCGGGGGTCGAGTCCGAGCTCCTGGCCCCGCCTCTTCACTGATCGCTACTAGGTCACTCTCCCTGAGCCGTGAGCTTTATCATACCTCTGCTTAAAGCTATGTATGGATCCTGCCTCCACTACATCGCTTCCCAAACTATTCCACTTACTGACTACTCTGTGGCTGAAGAAATACTTCCTAACATCCCTGTGATTCATCTGTGTCTTCAGCTTCCAACTGTGTCCCCTTGTTACTGTGTCCAATCTCTGGAACATCCTGTCTTTGTCCACCTTGTCAATTCCTCTCAGTATTTTGTATGTCGTTATCATGTCCCCCCTATCTCTCCTGTCCTCCAGTGTCGTCAGGTTGATTTCCCTTAACCTCTCCTCGTAGGACATACCTCTTAGCTCTGGGACTAGTCTTGTTGCAAACCTTTGCACTTTCTCTAGTTTCTTCACGTGCTTGGCTAGGTGTGGGTTCCAAACTGGTGCCGCATACTCCAATATGGGCCTAACGTACACGGTGTACAGGGTCCTGAATGATTCCTTATTAAGATGTCGGAATGCTGTTCTGAGGTTTGCTAGGCGCCCATATGCTGCAGCAGTTATTTGGTTGATGTGCGCCTCAGGAGATGTGCCTGGTGTTATACTCACCCCAAGATCTTTTTCCTTGAGTGAGGTTTGTAGTCTCTGACCCCCTAGACTGTACTCCGTCTGCGGCCTTCTTTGTCCTTCCCCAATCTTCATGACTTTGCACTTGGTGGGATTGAACTCCAGGAGCCAATTCCTGGACCAGGTCTGCAGCCTGTCCAGATCCCTTTGTAGTTCTGCCTGGTCTTCGATCGAGTGAATTCTTCTCATCAACTTCACGTCATCTGCAAACAGGGACACCTCAGAGTCTATTCCTTCCGTCATGTCGTTCACAAATACCAGAAACAGCACTGGTCCTAGGACTGACCCCTGCGGGACCCCGCTGATCACAGGTGCCCACTCTGACACCTCGCCACGTACCATGACTCGCTGCTGTCTTCCTGTCAAGTATTCCCTGATCCATTGTAGTCCCTTCCCTGTTATCCCTGCTTGGTCCTCCAGTTTTTGCACCAATCTCTTGTGTGGAACTGTGTCAAACGCCTTCTTGCAGTCCAAGAAAATGCAATCCACCCACCCCTCTCTCTCTTGTCTTACTGCTGTCACCATGTCATAGAACTCCAGTAGGTTTGTGACACAGGATTTCCCATCCCTGAAACCATGTTGGCTGCTGTTGATGAGATCATTCCTTTCTAGGTGTTCCACCACTCTTCTCCTGATAATCTTCTCCATGACTTTGCATACTATACATGTCAGTGACACTGGTCTGTAGTTTAATGCTTCATGTCTGACATGTGTAAACTGACATATGTAAAAAGACATGCGTAAACTGATATATGTAAACTAAAATGTGTAAATTGACATGTGTAAACTGACATGTGTAAACTGACATGTGTGAAGTGCTTTACAGAAACCTCCTTGTTATGCAGGACGTTTATCTGGCAGTCGTAAAATTAACTTAAAATTACCAAACAATGAAATAAGTATAACAGATTAATTACTTATATGAAATATAAATACTGTGGGAATTTTGTGTGAGTTACGTAGAACACTGGTAACTTCAGTACTGTTATGTAGAACACTGGTAACTTCAGTACTGTTATGTAGAACACTGGTAACTTCAGTACTGTCATGTAGAACACTGGTAACTTCAGTACTGTTATGTAGAACACTGGTAACTTCAGTACTGTTATGTAGAACACTGGTAACTTCAGTACTGTTATGTAGAACACTGGTAACTTCAGTACTGTTATGTAGAACACTGGTAACTTCAGTACTGTCATGTAGAACACTGGTAACTTCAGTACTGTTATGTAGAACACTGGTAACTTCAGTACTGTTATGTAGAACACTGGTAACTTCAGTACTGTCATGTAGAACACTTGTAACTTCAGTACTGTTATGTAGAACACTGGTAACTTCAGTACTGTTATGTACAACACTGGTAACTTCAGTACTGTCATGTAGAACACAGGTAACTTCAGTACTGTTATGTAGAACACTGGTAACTTCAGTACTGTTATGTAGAACACTGGTAACTTCAGTACTGTTATGTAGAACACTGGTAACTTCAGTACTGTTATGTGGAACACTGGTAGTTTCAGTATTGTTATGTAGAACACTGGTAACTTCAGTACTGTTATGTAGAACACTGGTAACTTCAGTACTGTTATGTAGAACACTGGTAACTTCAGTACTGTTATGTAGAACACTAGTAGTTTCAGTATTGTTATGTAGAACACTGGTAACTTCAGTACTGTTATGTAGAACACTGGTAACTTCAGTACTGTTATGTAGAACACTGGTAACTTCAGTACTGTTATGTAGAACACTGGTAACTTCAGTACTGTTATGTAGAACACTGGTAACTTCAGTACTGTTATGTAGAACACTGGTAACTTCAGTACTGTTATGTAGAACACTGGTAACTTCAGTACTGTTATGTAGAACACTGGTAACTTCAGTATTATGTAGAACACTGGTAACTTCAGTACTGTTATGTAGAACACTGGTAACTTCAGTATTGTTATGCAGAACACTGGTAACTTCAGTACTGTTATGTAGAACACTGGTAACTTCAGTACTGTTATGTAGAACACTGGTAACTTCAGTATTGTTATGTAGAACACTGGTAACTTCAGTATTGTTATGTAGAACACTGGTAACTTCAGTACTGTTATGTAGAACACTGGTAACTTCAGTACTGTTATGTAGAACACTGGTAACTTCAGTATTGTTATGTAGAACACTGGTAACTTCAGTATTGTTATGTAGAACACTGGTAACTTCAGTACTGTTATGTAGAACACTGGTAGTTTCAGTACTGTTATGTAGAACACTGGTAGTTTCAGTATTGTTATGTAGAACACTGGTAACTTCAGTATTGTTATGTAGAACACTGGTAACTTCAGTACTGTTATGTAGAACACTGGTAGTTTCAGTACTGTCATGTAGAACACTGGTAACTTCAGTATTGTTATGTAGAACACTGGTAACTTCAGTACTGTTATGTAGAACACTGGTAGTTTCAGTATTGTTATGTAGAACACTGGTAGTTTCAGTATTGTTATGTAGAACACTGGTAACTTCAGTATTGTTATGTAGAACACTGGTAACTTCAGTACTGTTATGTAGAACACTGGTAGTTTCAGTACTGTCATGTAGAACACTGGTAACTTCAGTACTGTTATGTAGAACACTGGTAACTTCAGTACTGTTATGTAGAACACTGGTAGTTTCAGTATTGTTATGTAGAACACTGGTAGTTTCAGTATTGTTATGTAGAACACTGGTAACTTCAGTACTGTTATGTAAAACACTGGTAACTTCAGTATTGTTATGTAGAACACTGGTAGTTTCAGTATTGTTATGTAGAACACTGGTAACTTCAGTACTGTTATGTAGAACACTGGTAGTTTCAGTATTATGTAGAACACTGGTAACTTCAGTATTGTTATGTAGAACACTGGTAACTTCAGTACTGTTATGTAGAACACTGATAGTTTCAGTATTGTTATGAAGAACACTGGTAACTTCAGTACTGTTATGTAGAACACTGGTAACTTCAGTATTGTTATGTAGAACACTGGTAGTTTCAGTATTGTTATGTAGAACACTGGTAACTTCAGTATTGTTATGTAGAACACTGGTAGTTTCAGTATTGTTATGTAGAACACTGGTAACTTCAGTATTGTTATGTAGAACACTGGTAGTTTCAGTATTGTTATGTAGAACACTGGTAACTTCAGTACTGTTATGTAGAACACTGGTAGTTTCAGTATTGTTATGTAGAACACTGGTAACTTCAGTACTGTTATGTAGAACACTGGTAGTTTCAGTATTGTTATGTAGAACACTGGTAGTTTCAGTATTGTTATGTAGAACACTGGTAACTTCAGTATTGTTATGTAGAACACTGGTAGTTTCAGTATTGTTATGTAGAACACTGGTAGTTTCAGTATTGTTGTGCAGAACACTGGTAGTTTCAGTACTGTCATGTAGAACACTGGTAGTTTCAGTATTGTTGTGCAGAACACTGGTAGTTTCAGTACTGTCATGTAGAACACTGGTAGTTACAGTACTGTCATGCAGAACACTGGTAGTTACAGTACTGTTGTGCAGAACACTGGTAGTTACAGTACTGTCATGCAGAACACTGGTAGTTACAGTACTGTCATGCAGAACACTGGTAGTTACAGTACTGTCATGCAGAACACTGGTAGTTACAGTACTGTTGTGCAGAACACTGGTAGTTTCAGTACTGTTGTGCAGAACACTGGTAGTTTCAGTACTGTTGTGCAGAACACTGGTAGTTTCAGTACTGTTGTGCAGAACACTGGTAGTTTCAGTACTGTTGTGCAGAACACTGGTAGTTACAGTACTGTCATGCAGAACACTGGTAGTTACAGTACTGTTATGTAGAACACTGGTAACTTCAGTACTGTTATGTAGAACACTGATAACTTCAGTACTGTTATGTAGAACACTGGTAACTTCAGTACTGTTATGTAGAACACTGGTAACTTCAGTATTGTTATGTAGAACACTGGTAACTTCAGTACTGTTATGTAGAACACTGGTAACTTCAGTATTGTTATACAGAACACTGGTAACTTCAGTACTGTTATGTAGAACACTGGTAACTTCAGTACTGTTATGTAGAACACTGGTAACTTCAGTATTGTTATGTAGAACACTGGTAACTTCAGTATTGTTATGTAAAACACTGGTAACTTCAGTACTGTTATGTAGAACACTGGTAACTTCAGTACTGTTATGTAGAACACTTGTAACTTCAGTATTGTTATGTAGAACACTGGTAACTTCAGTATTGTTATGTAGAACACTGGTAACTTCAGTACTGTTATGTAGAACACTGGTAGTTTCAGTACTGTTATGTAGAACACTGGTAGTTTCAGTATTGTTATGTAGAACACTGGTAACTTCAGTATTGTTATGTAGAACACTGGTAACTTCAGTACTGTTATGTAGAACACTGGTAGTTTCAGTACTGTCATGTAGAACACTGGTAACTTCAGTATTGTTATGTAGAACACTGGTAACTTCAGTACTGTTATGTAGAACACTGGTAGTTTCAGTATTGTTATGTAGAACACTGGTAGTTTCAGTATTGTTATGTAGAACACTGGTAACTTCAGTATTGTTATGTAGAACACTGGTAACTTCAGTACTGTTATGTAGAACACTGGTAGTTTCAGTACTGTCATGTAGAACACTGGTAACTTCAGTACTGTTATGTAGAACACTGGTAACTTCAGTACTGTTATGTAGAACACTGGTAGTTTCAGTATTGTTATGTAGAACACTGGTAGTTTCAGTATTGTTATGTAGAACACTGGTAACTTCAGTACTGTTATGTAAAACACTGGTAACTTCAGTATTGTTATGTAGAACACTGGTAGTTTCAGTATTGTTATGTAGAACACTGGTAACTTCAGTACTGTTATGTAGAACACTGGTAGTTTCAGTATTATGTAGAACACTGGTAACTTCAGTATTGTTATGTAGAACACTGGTAACTTCAGTACTGTTATGTAGAACACTGATAGTTTCAGTATTGTTATGTAGAACACTGGTAACTTCAGTACTGTTATGTAGAACACTGGTAACTTCAGTATTGTTATGTAGAACACTGGTAGTTTCAGTATTGTTATGTAGAACACTGGTAACTTCAGTATTGTTATGTAGAACACTGGTAGTTTCAGTATTGTTATGTAGAACACTGGTAACTTCAGTATTGTTATGTAGAACACTGGTAGTTTCAGTATTGTTATGTAGAACACTGGTAACTTCAGTACTGTTATGTAGAACACTTGTAGTTTCAGTATTGTTATGTAGAACACTGGTAACTTCAGTACTGTTATGTAGAACACTGGTAGTTTCAGTATTGTTATGTAGAACACTGGTAGTTTCAGTATTGTTATGTAGAACACTGGTAACTTCAGTATTGTTATGTAGAACACTGGTAGTTTCAGTATTGTTATGTAGAACACTGGTAGTTTCAGTATTGTTGTGTAGAACACTGGTAGTTTCAGTACTGTCATGTAGAACACTGGTAGTTTCAGTATTGTTGTGCAGAACACTGGTAGTTTCAGTACTGTCATGTAGAACACTGGTAGTTACAGTACTGTCATGCAGAACACTGGTAGTTACAGTACTGTTGTGCAGAACACTGGTAGTTACAGTACTGTCATGCAGAACACTGGTAGTTACAGTACTGTCATGCAGAACACTGGTAGTTACAGTACTGTCATGCAGAACACTGGTAGTTACAGTACTGTTGTGCAGAACACTGGTAGTTTCAGTACTGTTGTGCAGAACACTGGTAGTTTCAGTACTGTTGTGCAGAACACTGGTAGTTTCAGTACTGTTGTGCAGAACACTGGTAGTTTCAGTACTGTTGTGCAGAACACTGGTAGTTACAGTACTGTCATGCAGAACACTGGTAGTTACAGTACTGTCATGCAGAACACTGGTAGTTACAGTACTGTCATGCAGAACACTGGTAGTTACAGTACTGTCATGCAGAACACTGGTAGTTTCAGTACTGTCATGCAGAACACTGGTAGTTACAGTACTGTCATGCAGAACACTGGTAGTTTCAGTACTGTCATGCAGAACACTGGTAGTTTCAGTACTGTCATGCAGAACACTGGTAGTTACAGTACTGTCAAGCAGAACACTGGTAGTTACAGTACTGTCATGCAGAACACTGGTAGTTACAGTACTGTCATGCAGAACACTGGTAGTTACAGTATTGTCATGCAGAACACTGGTAGTTACAGTACTGTCATGCAGAACACTGGTAGTTACAGTACTGTCATGCAGAACACTGGTAGTTACAGTACTGTCATGCAGAACACTGGTAGTTACAGTACTGTCATGCAGAACACTGGTAGTTACAGTACTGTCATGCAGAACACTGGTAGTTACAGTACTGTCATGCAGAACACTGGTAGTTACAGTACTGTCATGCAGAACACTGGTAGTTACAGTACTGTCATGCAGAACACTGGTAGTTTCAGTACTGTCATGCGGAACACTGGTAGTTACAGTACTGTCATGAAGAACACTAGTAGTTACAGTACTGTCATGCAGAACACTGGTAGTTACAGTACTGTCATGCAGAACACTGGTAGTTACAGTACTGTCGTGCAGAACACTGGTAGTTACAGTACTGTCATGCAGAACACTGGTAGTTACAGTACTGTCGTGCAGAACACTGGTAGTTTCAGTACTGTCATGCAGAACACTGGTAGTTACAGTACTGTCATGCAGAACAGTGGTAGTTACAGTACTGTCATGCAGAACACTGGTAGTTTCAGTACTGTCATGCAGAACACTGGTAGTTACAGTACTGTCATGCAGAACACTGGTAGTTACAGTACTGTCATGCAGAACACTGGTAGTTTCAGTACTGTCATGCAGAACACTGGTAGTTACAGTACTGTCATGAAGAACACTGGTAGTTACAGTACTGTCATGCAGAACACTGGTAGTTACAGTACTGGTATGCAGAACACTGGTAGTTACAGTACTGTCGTGCAGAACACTGGTAGTTACAGTACTGTCATGCAGAACACTGGTAGTTTCAGTACTGTCATGCAGAACACTGGTAGTTACAGTGCTGTCATGCAGAACACTGGTAGTTACAGTACTGTCATGCAGAACACTGGTAGTTACAGTACTGTCATGCAGAACACTGGTAGTTTCAGTACTGTCATGCAGAACACTGGTAGTTACAGTACTGTCATGCAGAACACTGGTAGTTACAGTACTGTCATGCAGAACACTGGTAGTTTCAGTACTGTCATGCAGAACACTGGTAGTTACAGTACTGTCATGCAGAACACTGGTAGTTTCAGTACTGTCATGCAGAACACTGGTAGTTACAGTACTGTCATGCAGAACACTGGTAGTTACAGTACTGTCATGCAGAACACTGGTAGTTTCAGTACTGTCATGCAGAACACTGGTAGTTACAGTACTGTCATGCAGAACACTGGTAGTTTCAGTATTGTCATGCAGAACACTGGTAGTTACAGTACTGTCATGCAGAACACTGGTAGTTACAGTACTGTCATGCAGAACACTGGTAGTTTCAGTACTGTCATGCAGAACACTGGTAGTTACAATACTGTCATGAAGAACACTGGTAGTTACAGTACTGTCATGCAGAACACTGGTAGTTACAGTACTGTCATGCAGAACACTGGTAGTTTCAGTACTGTCATGCAGAACACTGGTAGTTACAGTACTGTCATGCAGAACACTGGTAGTTTCAGTACTGTCATGCAGAACACTGGTAGTTACAGTACTGTCATGCAGAACACTGGTAGTTACAGTACTGTCATGCAGAACACTGGTAGTTACAGTACTGTCATGCAGAACACTGGTAGTTACAGTACTGTCATGCAGAACACTGGTAGTTACAGTACTGTCATGCAGAACACTGGTAGTTACAGTACTGTCATGCAGAACACTGGTAGTTACAGTATTGTCATGCAGAACACTGGTAGTTTCAGTACTGTCATGCAGAACACTGGTAGTTACAGTACTGTCATGCAGAACACTGGTAGTTACAGTACTGTCATGCAGAACACTGGTAGTTACAGTATTGTCATGCAGAACACTGGTAGTTACAGTATTGTCATGCAGAACACTGGTAGTTACAGTATTGTCATGCAGAACACTGGTAGTTACAGTATTGTCATGTATCACTCAGAAATACTTACATCCTTCGAGTTTTCGTGAGAGTCATTAATGATTACCGAGACATCAAACAAAAATACCTCCCGGGTACATGCTACAGGTGGGGTGGAAACCCTAACATGACAGTGTCTCAATACATGTCATTGTTGTCTCAGCACATGTCAGTGTTGTCTCAGTACATGTCAGTGTTGTCTCAGTACATGTCAGTGTTGTCTCAGTACATGTCAGTGTTGTCTCAGTACATGTCAGTGTTGTCTCAGTACATGTCATTGTTGTCTCAGTACATGTCAGTGTTGTCTCAGTACATGTCAGTGTTGTCTCAGTACATGTCAGTGTTGTCTTAGTACATGTCAGTGTTGTCTCAGTACATGTCAGTGTTGTCTCAGTACATGTCAGTGTTGTCTCAGTACATGTCATTGTTGTCTCAGTACATGTCAGTGTTGTCTCAGTACATGTCAGTGTTGTCTCAGTACATGTCAGTGTTGTCTTAGTACATGTCAGTGTTGTCTCAGTACATGTCAGTGTTATCTCAGTACATGTCAATGTTGTCTCAGTACATGTCAGTGTTGTCTCAGTACATGTCAGTGTTGTCTCAGTACATGTCAGTGTTGTCTCAGTACATGTCAGTGTTGTCTTAGTACATGTCAGTGTTGTCTCAGTACATGTCAGTGTTGTCTCAGTACATGTCAATGTTGTCTCAGTACATGTCAGTGTTGTCTCAGTACATGTGAGTGTTGTCTCAGTACATGTCAATGTTGTCTCAGTACATGTCAATGTTGTCTCAGTACATGTCAGTGTTGTCTCAGTACATGTGAGTGTTGTCTCAGTACATGTCAGTGTTGTCTCAGTACATGTGAGTGTTGTCTCAGTACATGTCAGTGTTGTCTCAGTACATGTGAGTGTTGTCTCAGTACATGTCAATGTTGTCTCAGTACATGTCAATGTTGTCTCAGTACATGTCAATGTTGTCTCAGTACATGTCAATGTTGTCTCAGTACATGTCAGTGTTGTCTCAGTACATGTGAGTGTTGTCTCAGTACATGTGAGTGTTGTCTCAGTACATGTGAGTGTTGTCTCAGTACATGTCAATGTTGTCTCAGTACATGTGAGTGTTGTCTCAGTACATGTCAGTGTTGTCTCAGTACATGTCAGTGTTGTCTCAGTACATGTGAGTGTTGTCTCAGTACATGTCAATGTTGTCTCAGTACATGTGAGTGTTGTCTCAGTACATGTCAGTGTTGTCTCAGTACATGTCAGTGTTGTCTCAGTACATGTCAGTGTTGTCTCAGTACATGTCAGTGTTGTCTCAGTACATGTCAATGTAGTCTCAGTACATGTGAGTGTTGTCTCAGTACATGTCAGTGTTGTCTCAGTACATGTCAATGTTGTCTCAGTACATGTGAGTGTTGTCTCAGTACATGTCAGTGTTGTCTCAGTACATGTCAATGTTGTCTCAGTACATGTCAGTGTTGTCTCAGTACATGTCAGTGTTGTCTCAGTACATGTCAGTGTTGTCTCAGTACATGTCAATGTTGTCTCAGTACATGTCAGTGTTGTCTCAGTACATGTCAGTGTTGTCTCAGTACATGTCAGTGTTGTCTCAGTACATGTGAGTGTTGTCTCAGTACATGTCAATGTTGTCTCATTACATGTCAATGTTGTCTCAGTACATGTCAGTGTTGTCTCAGTACATGTGAGTGTTGTCTCAGTACATGTGAGTGTTGTCTCAGTACATGTCAATGTTGTCTCAGTACATGTCAATGTTGTCTCAGTACATGTGAGTGTTGTCTCAGTACATGTCAATGTTGTCTCAGTACATGTCAGTGTTGTCTCAGTACATGTCAGTGTTGTCTCAGTACATGTCAATGTTGTCTCAGTACATGTCAATGTTGTCTCAGTACATGTCAGTGTTGTCTCAGTACATGTCAGTGTTGTCTCAGTACATGTCAGTGTTGTCTCAGTACATGTCAATGTTGTCTCAGTACATGTCAATGTTGTCTCAGTACATGTCAGTGTTGTCTCAGTACATGTCAGTGTTGTCTCAGTCCATGTCAATGTTGTCTCAGTACATGTCAGTGTTGTCTCAGTACATGTCAATGTTGTCTCAGTACATGTCAGTGTTGTCTCAGTACATGTCAGTGTTGTCTCAGTCCATGTCAATGTTGTCTCAGTACATGTCAGTGTTGTCTCAGTACATGTCAGTGTTGTCTCAGTACATGTCAGTGTTGTCTCAGTACATGTCAGTGTTGTCTCAGTACATGTCAATGTTGTCTCAGTACATGTCAGTGTTGTCTCAGTACATGTCAGTGTTGTCTCAGTACATGTCAGTTTTGTCACAGTACATGTCAGTGTTGTCTCAGTACATGTCAGTGTTGTCTCAGTACATGTCAATGTTGTCTCAGTACATGTCAGTGTTGTCTCAGTACATGTCAGTGTTGTCTCAGTACATGTCAGTGTTGTCTCAGTACATGTCAGTGTTGTCTCAGTCCATGTCAATGTTGTCTCAGTACATGTCAGTGTTGTCTCAGTCCATGTCAATGTTGTCTCAGTACATGTCAGTGTTGTCTCAGTACATGTCAGTGTTGTCTCAGTACATGTCAGTGTTGTCTCAGTACATGTCAGTGTTGTCTCAGTACATGTCAATGTTGTCTCAGTACATGTCAGTGTTGTCTCAGTACATGTCAGTGTTGTCTCAGTACATGTCAGTGTTGTCTCAGTACATGTCAATGTTGTCTCAGTACATGTCAGTGTTGTCTCAGTACATGTCAGTGTTGTCTCAGTACATGTCAGTGTTGTCTCAGTACATGTCAGTGTTGTCTCAGTACATGTCAGTGTTGTCTCAGTACATGTCAGTGTTGTCTCAGTACATGTCAGTGTTGTCTCAGTACATGTCAGTGTTGTCTCAGTACATGTCAATGTTGTCTCAGTACATGTCAGTGTTGTCTCAGTACATGTCAGTGTTGTCTCAGTACATGTCAGTGTTGTCTCAGTACATGTCAGTGTTGTCTCAGTCCATGTCAATGTTGTCTCAGTACATGTCAGTGTTGTCTCAGTCCATGTCAATGTTGTCTCAGTACATGTCAGTGTTGTCTCAGTACATGTCAGTGTTGTCTCAGTACATGTCAGTGTTGTCTCAGTACATGTCAGTGTTGTCTCAGTACATGTCAATGTTGTCTCAGTACATGTCAGTGTTGTCTCAGTACATGTCAGTGTTGTCTCAGTACATGTCAGTGTTGTCTCAGTACATGTCAGTGTTGTCTCAGTACATGTCAGTGTTGTCTCAGTACATGTCAATGTTGTCTCAGTACATGTCAGTGTTGTCTCAGTCCATGTCAATGTTGTCTCAGTACATGTCAGTGTTGTCTCAGTACATGTCACTGATGTCTCAGTACATGTCACTGTTGATATTAATTTTACTGTATGCCATTCAACGCAATACGTCATTCGTCGTCAAGTTTAACATTCTTCTGTGTGAACGTCACTCAAACCGGATCTTTTGTTTAGGTCCTCAAGGAACCACAAACTTAACTGTTCATGCTCAAGGATCAAGGTTTCATTAACACGATAACTGCCTCTCCTGTGTCGCACTGCGCCACATGCTCTTAAATCAACCCTTTAATGATGGGGATAATGTAGCTTGATCAGAGAAGGATTTTTTTTTTTTAAATATTCAGATATCTGGAACCAAACAGTCATTCACTGCTCCATGCATTACAAGATTCTACACTTATACTCGCATTCACACACACTTAACACAAGCAAATTTTAAAAGTAACTCCCCCCCCCCCTCCCCAAGTAAAAATTATTTACACAAACCAACACTCAATAGAACCAAAGATGAAGATTGAGACACTTATGCAGCATATGGGAATCTTTATTCAGGAAACGTTTCGCCACACAGTGGCTTCATCAGCCACTGTGTAGCGAAACGTTTCCTGAATAAAGATTCCCATATGCTGCATAAGTGTCTCAATCTTCAACTTGTCGGTTTTTCAAACCATTCATCACAAGAACCAAAGATGCATAAGTATGGTCAGTGAGAAGGCTAGCAGCATCAGGCAGTACCAAGGTGGCGTGCTGCAGCTCCGACCTCTTACAGCAGCAACAGGTAGCAGCAAGGTGGCGTGCTGCAGCTCCGACCTCTTACAGCAGCAACAGGTAGCAGCAAGGTGGCGTGCTGCAGCTCCGACCTCTTACAGAAGCAACAGGTAGCAGCAAGGTGGCGTGCTGCAGCTCCGACCTCTGATAGGAGCAACAGGCAGTACCAAGGTGGCGTGCTGCAGCTCCGACCTCTGATAGGAGCAACAGGCAGTGCCAAGGTGGCGTGCTGCAGGTCCGACCTCTGATAGGAACAACAAGCAGTACCAAGGAGGCGTGCTGCAGCTCCGACCTCTGATAGGAGCAACAGGCAGTGCCAAGGTGGCGTGCTGCAGGTCCGACCTCTGATAGGAGCAACAAGCAGTACCAAGGTGGCGTGCTGCAGCTCCGACCTCTGATAGGAGCAACAAGCAGTACCAAGGTGGCGTGCTGCAGCTCCGACCTCTGATAGGAGCAACAGGCAGTTCCAAGGTGGCGTGCTGCAGGTCCGACCTCTGATAGGAGCAACAAGCAGTACCAAGGTGGCGTGCTGCAGGTCCGACCTCTGATAGGAGCAACAAGCAGTACCAAGGAGGCGTGCTGCAGCTCCGACCTCTGATAGGAGCAACAGGCAGTGCCAAGGTGGCGTGCTGCAGGTCCGACCTCTGATAGGAGCAACAGGCTGTGCCAAGGTGGCGTGCTGCAGGTCCGACCTCTGATAGGAGCAACTGGCAGTGCCAAGGTGGCGTGCTGCAGGTCCGACCTCTGATAGGAGCAACTGGCAGTGCCAAGGTGGCGTGCTGCAGGTCCGACCTCTGATAGGAGCAACAGGCAGTGCCAAGGTGGCGTGCTGCAGGTCCGACCTCTGATAGGAGCAACAGGCAGTGCCAAGGTGGCGTGCTGCAGGTCCGACCTCTGATAGGAGCAACAGGCAGTGCCAAGGTGGCGTGCTGCAGGTCCGACTCTGATAGGAGCAACAGGCAGTGCCAAGGTGGCGTGCTGCAGGTCCGACCTCTTACAGCAGCAACAGGTAGCAGCAAGGTGGCGTGCTGCAGCTCCGACCTCTTACAGCAGCAACAGGTAGCAGCAAGGTGGCGTGCTGCAGCTCCGACCTCTTACAGCAGCAACAGGTAGCAGCAAGGTGGCGTGCTGTGGGTCCGACCTCTGATACCAGCAACAGGTAGCTTAAAGGACCCTAAAGGAAATAAGTCACTCTGTCTGACTTTTTTGGGTTATCCCAGGTTCTCTACACATATGCTGCTATGTATGATAATTCTATGTAACTGTATTTGTGTATACCTGAATAAACTTACTTACTTACTAGGTATAAACCTTGGTAAAAAATACCGACAAGTTGGTTTAGAAAGACACGTAAGCAAACACTATAACATATTTATTAGAAAACGTTTCGGTCCTGGGATCACTTCTAACATACAGAGGTAGAAAGACATTATATATATAGGCGGAGAGTGAGATGTGACGCACGTGACCTGAGGAATGTCATAGGAACATAAGAATGGAGGAACACTGTAGAAGGCCTACTGGCCCATGCGAGGCAGGTCCTTATCAAAACAACCTCTGCATATGATTAGGACGGGTAGACGATGAAATCATGTGACTCCTGTGTTGTTGGGTTGGTGCTGCTTAAGTATCATGTATGCCAATGTTTTTGAAATTTTGTAGTTTCCAGTGTTGCGTTCTATAGTGTCGGCGACGGCGATTAGAGAGGCTTCTAGGCACCGTCGGTGTCTGAGGTCTGGTTCGGTGAGAACGAGTTGTGCCTCGTTCCAGTTCATCAAATGCCCCGTTGGAGTCTCTGTGGAGGACACAGGCGTACCTTACATCGTCTTTGTTAGAGGCATTTCGATGCTCATTCAGGCGGACTGCAAGATCTCTGCCTGTCTCGCCTACATATTTCTTGGGACAGAACCCACAGGGGATAGTGTAGACGCCTGCTGTAGAAGTTAGAGGTGTGGGGCTGCGTTTCGTAGTGAGGCCTATATATATAATGTCTTTCTACCTCTGTATGTTAGAAGTGATCAAGGTCCCAGGACCGAAACGTTTTCTAATAAATATGTTATAGTGTTTGCTTACGTGTCTTTCTAAACCAACTTACTTACTTACTTACGTAGCAGCAAAGTGCCGTGCTGTGGGTCCGACCTCTGATAGCAGCAACAGGCATTACCAAGGTTGCGTGCTGCGGGTCCGACCTCGGATAGCAGCAACAGATAGCAGCAAGGTGGCGTGCTGTGGGTCCGACCTCAGATAGCAGCTACAGGTAGCAGCAAGGTGCCGTGCTCTGGGTCCGACCTCTGATAGCAGCAACAGGTAGCAGCAAGGTAACTTGCAGCGGGTCCGACCTCTGACAGCAGCAACAGGTAGCAGCAAGGTTGTTGCTGCGGGTCCGACCTCTGATAGCAGCAACAGGTGGCAGCAAGGTGGAGTGCTGCGGGTCCGACCTCTGATAGCAGCAACAGGTAGCAGCAAGGTAACTTGCTGCGGGTCCGACCTCTGATAGCAGCAACAGGTAGCAGCAAGGTTGTTGCTGCGGGTCCGACCTCTGATAGCAGCAACAGGTGGCAGCAAGGCGGCGTGCTGCGGGTCCGACCTCTCATAGCAGCAAAAGGTAGCAGCAAGGCGGCATGCTGCGGGTCCGACCTCTGATAGCAGCAACAGGTAGCAGCAAGGTGGCGTGCTGCGGGTCCGACCTCTGATAGCAGCAACAGGAAGAAGCAAGGTGGCGTGCTGCGGGTCCGACCTCTGATAGCAGCAACAGGTAGCAGCAAGGCGGTGTGCTGCGGGTCCGACCTCTGACAGCAGCAACAGGTACCAGAAAGGTGGCGTGCTGCAGGTCCGACCTTTGATAGCAGCAACAGGTAGCAGAAAAGCGGCGTGCTGCGGGTCCGACCTCTGATAGCAGCAACAGGTAGCAGCAAGGTGGCGTACTGTGGGACCGGCCTCTGATAGCAGCAACAGGCAGAAGCAAGGTGGCGTGCTGCAGGTCCAACCTCTGATACAAGCAACAGGTAGCAGCAAGGTGGCGTGCTGCGATCCCGACCTCTGATAGCAGGAACAGGTAGCAGCAAGGAGCCGTGCTGCGGGTCCAACCTCTGACAGCAGCAACAGGTAGCAGCAAGGCGGCGTGCTGCGTGTCCGAATTCTGATAGCAGCAACAGGTAGCAGCAAGGCGGCGTGCTGCAGGTCCGACCTCTGATAGCAGCAACAGGTAGCAGCAATGTGGCGTGCTACGGGTCCGACCTCTGATAGCAGCAACAGGTAGCAGCAAGGCGGCGCGCTGCGGGTCCGATCTCTGATAGCAGCAACAGGCAGCAGAAATGTGGCGTGCTGCAGGTCCGACCTCTGATAGCAGCAACAGCTAGCAGCAAGGTGGTGTGCTACGGGTCCGACCTCTGATAGCAGCAACAGGTGGCAGCAAGGCGGCGTGCTGCGGGTCCGACCTCTGACAGCAGCAACAGGTAGCAGTAAGGCGGCGTGCTGCGGGTCCGACCTCTGATAGCAGCAACAGGTAGCAGCAAGGAGGCGTGCTGTGGGTACGACCTGTGATAGCAGAAACAGGCGGCAGCAAGGCGGCGTGCTGCGGGTCCGACCTTCGATAGCAGCAACCGGTAGCAGCAAGGTGGCGTGCTGCAGGTCCGACCTCTGATAGCAGCAACAGGTAGAAGCAAGGTAGCGTGCTGCATGTCCGACCTCTGATAGCAGCAACGGGTAGCAGAAAGGCGGCATGCTGCAGGTCCGACCTCTAATATCAGCAACAGGTAGCAGCAAAACGGCGAGCTGCGGGTCCGACCTCTCATAACAGCTACAGGTAGCAGCAAGGTGGCGTGCTGCGGGTCCGACCTCTGATAGCAGCAACAGGTAGCAGCAAGGTGGCGTGCTGCGGGTCCGACCTCTGATAGCAGCAACAGGCAGCAGCAAGGTGGCGTGCTGCAGGTCCGACCTTTCATTGCAGCAACAGGTAGCAGCAAGGTGGCGTGCTGCGGGTCCAACCTCTCATAACAGCTACAGGTAGCAGCAAGGTGGCGTGCTGCGGGTCCGACCTCTGATAGCAGCAACAGGTAGCAGCAAGGTGGCGTGCTGCAGGTCCGACCTCTGAAAGCAGAAACAGGTAGCAGCAAGGTGGCGTGCTGCAGGTCCGACCTCTGATAGCAGCAACAGGTAGCAGCAAGGTGGTGTGCTGCGGGTCCGACCTCTGATAGCAGCAACAGGTAGCAGCAAGGTGGCGTGCTGCGGGCCCGACCTCTGATAGCAGCAACAGGCAGTAGCAAGGTTGCGTGCTGCGGGTCCGACCTCGGATAGCAGCAACAGATAGCAGCAAGGTGGCGTGCTGCGGGTCCAACCTCTGACAGCAGCAACAGGTAGAACCAAGGTGGCGTGCTGCGGGTCCGACCTCTGATAGCAGCAACAGGTAGCAGCAAGGCGGCGTGCTGCGGGTCCGACCTCTCATAGCAGCAACAGGTAGCAGCAATGTGGCGTGCTTCGGGTCCGACCTCTAATAGCATCAACAGGTAGCAGCAAGGTGGCGTGCTGCAGGTCCGACCTCTAATAGCATCAACAGGTAGCAGCAAGGTGGCGTGCTGCAGGTCCGACCTCTGAGAGCAGCAGCAAGGTGGCGTGCTGCGGTTCCGGCCACTGATAGCAGCAACAGGCAGCAGCAAGGTGGCGTGCTGCTGGTCCGACCTCTGATAGCAGCAACAGGTAGCAGCAAGGTGGCGTGCTGTTTGTCCGTCCTCAGATAGCAGCTACAGGTAGCAGCAAGGTGGCGTGCTGCAGGTCCGGCCTCTGATAGCAGCAACAGGTAGCAGCAAGGTGGAGTGCTGCGGGTCCGACCTATGATAGCAGCAACAGGTAGCAGCAAGGTAACTTGCTGCGGGTCCGACCTCTGATAGCAGCAACAGGTAGCAGCAAGGCGGCGTGCTGCGGGTCCGACCTGTCACAGCAGCAAAAGGTAGCAGCAAGGCGGCATGCTGCGGGTCCGACCTCTGATAGCAGCAACAGGTAGCAGCAAGGTGGCGTGCTGCGGGTCCGACCTCTGATAGCAGCAACAGGAAGAAGCAAGGTGGCGTGCTGCGGGTCCGACCTCTGATAGCAGCAACAGGTAGCAGCAAGGCGGCGTTCTGCGGGTCCGACCTCTGATAGCAGCAAAAGGTAGCAGCAAGGAGGCGTGCTGCAGGTCCGACCTCTGATAGCAGCAACAGGTAGCAGCAAGGCGGTGTGCTGCGGATCCGACCTCTGACAGCAGCAACAGGTACCAGAAAGGTGGCGTGCTGCAGGTCCGACCTTTGATAGCAGCAACAGGTAGCAGAAAGGCGGCGTGCTGCGGGTCCGACCTCTGATAGCAGCAACAGGTAGCAGCAAGGTGGCGTACTGAGGGACCGGCCTCTGATAGCAGCAACAGGCAGAAGCAAGGTGGCGTGCTGCGATCCCGACCTCTGATAGCAGCAACAGGTAGCAGCAAGGCGGTGTGCTGCGGATCCGACCTCTGACAGCAGCAACAGGTACCAGAAAGGTGGCGTGCTGCAGGTCCGACCTTTGATAGCAGCAACAGGTACCAGAAAGGTGGCGTGCTGCAGGTCCGACCTCTGATACCAGCAACAGGTAGCAGCAAGGTGGCGTGCTGCGATCCCGACCTCTGATAGCAGCAACAGGTAGCAGCAAGGAGCCGTGCTGCGGGTCCAACCTCTGACAGCAGCAACAGGTAGCAGCAAGGCGGCGTGCTACAGGTCCGACCTCTGATAGCAGCAACAGGTAGCAGCAATGTGGCGTGCTACGGGTCCGACCTCTGATAGCATCAACAGGTAGCAGCAAGGCGGCGTGCTGCGGGTCCGACCTCTGATAGTAGCAACAGGTAGCAGCAAGGAGGCGTGCTGTGGGTACGACCTGTGATAGCAGAAACAGGCGGCAGCAAGGCGGCGTGCTGCGGGTCCGACCTTCGATAGCAGCAACCGGTAGCAGCAAGGTGGCGTACTGCAGGTCCGACCTCTGATAGCAGCAACAGGTAGAAGCAAGGTAGCGTGCTGCATGTCCGACCTCTGATAGCAGCAACAGGTAGCAGCAAAACGGCGAGCTGCGGGTCCGACCTCTCATAACAGCTACAGGTAGCAGCAAGGTGGCGTGCTGCGGGTCCGACCTCTGATAGCAGCAACAGGTAGCAGCAAGGTGGCGTGCTGCGGGTCCGACCTCTGATAGCAGCAACAGGCAGCAGCAAGGTGGCGTGCTGCAGGTCCGACCTTTCATTGCAGCAACAGGTAGCAGCAAGGTGGCGTGCTGCGGGTCCAACCTCTGATAGCAGTAACAGGCAGCAGCAAGGTGGGGTGCTGCAGGTCCGACCTCTGATAGCAGCAAAAGGTAGCAGCAAGGTGGCGTGCTGCAGGTCCGACCTCTGAAAGCAGAAACAGGTAGCAGCAAGGTGGCGTGCTGCAGGTCCGACCTCTGAAAGCAGAAACAGGTAGAAGCAAGGTGGCGCGCTGCAGGTCCGACCTCTGATAACAGCAACAGGTAGCAGCAAGGTGGCGTGCTGCAGGTCCGACCTCTGATAGCAGCAACAGGTAGCAGTAAGGTGGCGTGCTGCGGGTCCGACCTCTGATAGCAGCAACAGGTAGCAGCAAGGTGGCGTGCTGCAGGTCCGACCTCTTAGAGCAGCAACAGGTAGCAGCAAGGTGGCGTGTAGCGGGTCCGACCTCTGATAGCAGCAACAGGCAGCAGCAAGGTGGCGTGCTTCGGGTCTGACCTCTGATAGCAGCAACAGGTAGCAGCAAGGTGGCGTGCTGCGGGTCCGACCTCTGATAGCAGCAACAGGTAGCAGCAAGGTGGCGTGCTGCAGGTCCGACCTCTGATAGCAGCAACAGGTAGCAGCAAGGTGGCGTGCTGCGGGTCCGACCTCTGATAGCAGCAACAGGTAGCAGCAAGGTGGCGTGCTGCGGGTCCGACCTCTGATAGCAGCAACAGGTAGCAGCAAGGTGGCGTGCTGCGGGTCCGACCTCTGATAGCAGCAACAGGTAGCAGCAAGGTGGCGTGCTGCAGGTCCGACCTCTGATAGCAGCAACAGGTAGCAGCAAGGTGGCGTGCTGCAGGTCCGACCTCTGATAGCAGCAACAGGTAGCAGCAAGGTGGCGTGCTGCAGGTCCGACCTCTGATAGCAGCAACAGGTAGCAGCAAGGTGGCGTGCTGCGGGTCCGACCTCTGATAGCAGCAACAGGTAGCAGCAAGGTGGCGTGCTGCAGGTCCGACCTCTGATAGCAGCAACAGGTAGCAGCAAGGTGGCGTGCTGCGGGTCCGACCTCTGATAGCAGCAACAGGTAGCAGCAAGGTGGCGTGCTGCAGGTCCGACCTCTGATAGCAGCAACAGGTAGCAGCAAGGTGGCGTGCTGCGGGTCCGACCTCTGATAGCAGCAACAGGCAGCAGCAAGGTGGCGTGCTGCAGGTCCGACCTCTGATAGCAGCAACAGGTAGCAGCAAGGTGGCGTGCTGCAGGTCCGACCTCTGATAGCAGCAACAGGTAGCAGCAAGGTGGCGTGCTGCAGGTCCGACCTCTGATAGCAGCAACAGGTAGCAGCAAGGCGGCGTGCTGCGGGTCCGACCTCTGATAGCAGCAACAGGTAGCAGCAAGGTGGCGTGCTGCGGGTCCGACCTCTGATAGCAGCAACAGGTAGCAGCAAGGTGGCGTGCTGCAGGTCCGACCTCTGATAGCAGCAACAGGTAGCAGCAAGGTGGCGTGCTGCTGGTCCGACCTCTGATAGCAGCAACAGGTAGCAGCAAGGAGACCTGCTGCGGGTCCGACCTCTGATAGCAGCAACAGGAAGCAGCAAGGTGGCGTGCTGCGGGTCTGACCTCTGATAGCAGCAACAGGTAGCAGCAAGGTGGCGCGCTGCGGGTCCGACCTCAGATAGAAGCAACAGGCAGCAGCAAGGTGGCGCGCTGCGGGTCCGACCTCTGATAGGAGCAACAGGTAGCAGAAGGTGACGTGCTGTGAGTCCAAACTTTGATAGCAGCAACAGGTAGCAGCAACGTGGCGTGCAGCAGGTCCGACCTCTGATATTAGCAACAGGTAGCAGCAGGGTGGCGTGCTGCTGGTCCGACCTCGGATAGCAGCAACAAGCAGGTACCTCTGATAGCAGCAAGGTAGGCGTGCTGCAGGTCCGACCTCTGATAGCAGCAACAGGTAGCAGCAAGGTGGCGTGCTGCAGGGTCCGACCTCTGGTAGCAGCAACAGGTAGCAGCAAGGTGGCGTGCAGCGGGTCCGACCTCTGCTAGCAGCAACAGGTAGCAGCAAGGTGGCGTGCAGCAGGTCTGACCTCTGATAGCAGCAACAGGTAGCAGCAAGGTGGCGTGCTGCAGGTCCGACCTCTGATAGCAGCCACAGGTAGCAGCAAGGTGGCGTGCTGCGGGTCCAACCTCTGACAGCAGCAACAGGTAGCACCAAGGTGGCGTGCTGCGGGTCCGACCTCTGCAAGCAGCAACAGGTAGCAGCAAGGTGGCGTGCTGCGGGTCCGACCTATGATAGCAGCAACAGGTAGCAGCAAGGTGGCGTGCTGCGGGTCCGACCTCTGATAGCAGCGACAGGTAGCAGCAAGGTGGCGAGCTGTGGGTCCGACCCCTGATAGCAGCAACAGGTAGCAGCAAGGTGGCGTGCTGCAGGTCCGACCTCTGATAGCAGCAACAGGTAGCAGCAAGGTGGCGTGCTGCGGGTCCGACCTCTGACAGCAGCAACAGGTAGCAGCAAGGTGGCGTGCTGCAGGTCCGACCTCTGATAGCAGCAACAGGTAGCAGCAAGGTGGCGTGCTCCGGGTCCGACCTCTGACAGCAGCAACAGGTAGCAGCAAGGTGGCGTGCTGCAGGTCCGACCTCTGATAGCAGCAACAGATAGCAGCAAGGTGGCGTGCTGTGGGTCCGTCCTCAGATAGCAGCTACAGGTAGCAGCAAGGTGCCGTGCTGTGGGTCCGACCTCTGATAGCAGCAACAGGTAGCAGGAAGGTGGCGTGCTGCAGGTCCGGCCTCTGATAGCAGCAACAGGTAGCAGCAAGGTGGAGTGCTGCGGGTCCGACCTCTGATAGCAGCAACAGGTAGCAGCAAGGTGGTGTGCTGCGGGTCCGACCTTTGATAGCAGCAACAGGTAGCAGCAAGGCTGCGTGCTGCAGGTCCGACCTCTGATAGCAGCTACAGGTATCAGCAAGGTGGCGTGCTGCAGGTCCAACCACTGATAGCAGCAACAGGTAGCAGCAAGGTGGCGTGCTGCAGGTCCGACCTCTGATAGCAGCAACAGGTAGCAGCAAGGTGGCGTGCTGCAGGTCCGACCTCTGATAGCAGCAACAGGTAGCAGCAAGGTGGCGTGCTGCAGGTCCGACCTCTGATAGCAGCAACAGGAAGCAGCAAGGTGGCGTGCTGCAGGTCCGACCTCTGATAGCAGCAACAGGTAGCAGCAAGGTGGCGTGTTGTGGGTCCGACCCCTGATAGCAGCAACAGGTAGCAGCAAGGTGGCGTGCTGCAGGTCCGACCTCTGATAACAGCAACAGGTAGCAGCAAGGTGGCGTGCTGCGGGTCCGACCTCTCATAGCAGCAACAGGTAGCAGCAAGGTGGCGTGCTGCGGGTCCGACCTCTGATAGCATCAAGAGGTAGCAGCAAGGTGGCGAGCTGTGGGTCCGACCCCTGATAGCAGCAACAGGTAGCAGCAAGGTGGCGTGCTGCAGGTCCGACCTCTGATAGCAGCAACAGGTAGCAGCAAGGTGGCGTGCTCCGGGTCCGACCTCTGACAGCAACAGGTGGCGTGCTGCTGGTCCGACCTCTGATAGCAGCAAAAGGTAGCAGCAAGGTGGCGTGCTGCGGGTCCGACCTCTGATAGCAGCAACAGTTAGCAGCAAGGTGGCGTGCTACAGGTCCGACCTCTGATAGCAGCAACAGGTAGCAGCAATGTGGCATGCTACGGGTCCGACCTTTGATAGCATCAACATGTAGCAGCAAGGCGGCGTGCTGCGGGTCCGACCTCTGATAGCATCAACAGGTATCAGCAAGGTGGCGTGCTGCAGGTCCGACCTCTGATAGCAGCAACAGGTAGCAGCAAGGTGGCGTGCTGCGGGTCCGACCTCTGATAGCAGCAACAGGTAGCAGCAAGGTGGCGTGCTGCAGGTCCGACCTCTGATAGCAGCAACAGGTAGCAGCAAGGTGGCGTGCTGCAGGTCCGACCTCTGATAGCAGCAACAGGTAGCAGCAAGGTGGCGTGCTGCAGGTCCGACCTCTGATAGCAGCAACAGGTAGCAGCAAGGTGGCGTGCTGCAGGTCCGACCTCTGATACCAGCAACAGGTAGCAGCAAGGTGGCGTGCTGTGGGTCCGTCCGACCTCTGATAGCAGCAACAGGTAGCAGCAATGTGGCGTGCTACGGGTCCGACCTCTGATAGCATCAACAGGTAGCAGCAAGGCGGCGTGCTGCGGGTCCGACCTCTGATAGCATCAACAGGTATCAGCAAGGTGGCGTGCTGCAGGTCCGACCTCTGATAGCAGCAACAGGTAGCAGCAAGGTGGCGTGCTCCGGGTCCGACCTCTGACAGCAGCAACAGGTAGCAGCAAGGTGGCGTGCTGCAGGTCCGACCTCTGATAGCAGCAAAAGGTAGCAGCAAGGCTCCGTGCAGCGAGTCCGATCTCTTATAGAAGCAACAGATAGCAGCAAGGTGGCGTGCTGCAGGTCCGACCTCTGATAGCAGCAACAGCAGCAAGGTGCAGCGTGCTGCAGGTCCGACCTCTGATAGCACCAACAGGTAGCAGCAAGGTGGCGTGCTGCAGGTCCGACCTCTGATAGCAGCAAAAGGTAGCAGCAAGGTGGCGTGCTGCGGGTCCGACCTCTGATAGCAGCAACAGGAAGCAGCAAGGTGGCGTGCTGCAGGTCCGACCTCTGATAGCAGCGACAGGAAGCAGCAAGGTGGCGAGCTGCAGCAACAGGTCCGACCTCTGATAGAAGCAACAGGCAGCAGCAAGGTGGCGCGCCGCAGGTCCGACCTCTGATAGGAGCAACAGGTAGCAGCAAGGTGACGTGCTGCAGGTCCGACCTCTGATAGCAGCAAGAGGTAGCAGCAAGATGACGTGCTGCAGGTCCAACCTCTGATAGGAGCAACAGGTAGCAGCAAGGTGGCGCGCTGCAGGTCCGACCTCTGATAGGAGCAACAGGTAGCAGCAAGGTGGCGTGCTGCAGGTCCGACCTCTGATAGCAGCAACAGGTAGCAGCAAGGTGGCGTGCTGCGGGTCCGACCTCTGATAGCAGCAACAGGTAGCAGCAAGGTGGCGTGCTGCGGGTCCGACCTCTGATAGCAGCAACAGGTAGCAGCAAGGTGGCGTGCTGCGGGTCCGACCTCTGATAGCAGCAACAGGTAGCAGCAAGGTGGCGTGCTGCAGGTCCGACCTCTGATAGCAGCAACAGGTAGCAGCAAGGTGGCGTGCTGCGGGTCCGACCTCTGAAAGCAGCAACAGGTAGCAGCAAGGTGGCGTGCTGCAGGTCCGACCTCTGATAGCAGCAACAGGTAGCAGCAAGGTGGCGTGCTGCAGGTCCGACCTCTGATAGCAGCAACAGGTAGCAGCAAGGTGGCGTGCTGCGGGTCCGACCTCTGATAGCAGCAACAGGTAGCAGCAAGGTGGCGTGCTGCAGGTCCGACCTCTGATAGTAGCAACAGGAAGCAGCAAGGTGGCGTGCTGCAGGTCCGACCTCTGATAGCAGCAACAGGTAGCAGCAAGGTGGCGTGTTGTGGGTCCGACCCCTGATAGCAGCAACAGGTAGCAGCAAGGTGGCGTGCTGCAGGTCCGACCTCTGATAGCAGCAACAGGTAGCAGCAAGGTGGCGTGCTGCGGTTCCGGGCGCTGATAGCAGCAACAGGCAGCAGCAAGGTGGCGTGCTGCTGGTCCGACCTCTGATAGCAGCAACAGGTAGCAGCAAGGAGACCTGCTGCGGGTCCGACCTCTGATAGCAGCAACAGGTAGCAGCAAGGTGGCGTGCTGCAGGTCCAACCACTGATAGCAGCAACAGGTAGCAGCAAGGTGGCGTGCTGCAGGTCCGACCTCTGACAGCAGCAACAGATAGCAGCAAGGTGGCGTGCTGCAGGTCCGACCTCTGATAGCAGCAACAGGTAGCTGCAGGGTGGCGTGCTGCAGGTCCGACCTCTGATAGCAGCAACAGGTAGCAGCAAGGTGGCGTGCTGCAGGTCCGACCTCTGATAGCAGCAACAGGTAGCAGCAAGGTGGCGTGCTGCGGGTCCGACCTCTGATAGCAGCAACAGGTAGCAGCAAGGAGGCGTGCTGCGGGTCCGACCTCTGATAGCAGCAACAGGTAGCAGCAAGGTGGCATGCTGCAGGTCCAACCTCTGATTGCAGCAAGAGGTAGCAGCAAGGTGGCGTCCTGCGGGTCCGACCTATGATAGCAGCGACAGGTAGCAGCAAGGTGGCGTGCTGCGGGTCCGACCTCTGATAGCAGCAACAGGTAGCAGCAAGGTGGCGTGCTGCGGGTCCGACCTCTGATAGCAGCAACAGGTAGCAGCAAGGCGGCGTGCTGCAGGTCCAAACTTTGATAGCAGCAACAGGTAGCAGCAACGTGGCGTGCAGCAGGTCCGACCTATGATAGCAGCAACAGGTAGCAGCAAGGTGGCGTGTAGCGGGTCCGACCTCTGATATTAGCAACAGGTAGCAGCAAGGTGGCGTGCTGCGTGTCCGACCTCTTAGAGCAGCAACAGGTAGCAGCGAGGTGGCGTGCTGCGGGTCCGACCTCTGATAGCATCAAGAGGTAGCAGCAAGGTGGCGTGCTGTGGGTCCGACCTCTGATAGCAGCAACAGGTAGCAGCAAGGTGGCGTGCTGCAGGTCCGACCTCTGATAGCAGCAACAGGTAGCAGCAAGGTGGCGTGCTGCGGGTCCGACCTCTGATAGCAGCAACAGGTAGCAGCAAGGTGGCGTGCTGCGGGTCCGACCTCTGATAGCACCAACAGGGAGCAGCAAGGTGGCGTGCTGCGGGTCCGACATCTGAGAGTAGCAACAGGCAGCAGCAATGTGGCGTGCTGCAGGTCCGACCTCTGATAGCAGCAACAGGTAGCAGCAAGGTGGCGAGCTGTGGGTCCGACCCCTGATAGCAGCAACAGGTAGCAGCAAGGTGGCGTGCTGCAGGTCCGACCTCTGATAGCAGCAACAGGTAGCAGCAAGGTGGCGTGCTGCGGGTCCGACCTCTGATAGCAGCAACAGGTAGCAGCAAGGCGGCGTGTTGGAGGTCCAGCCTCTCATAGCAGCGACAGGTAGCAGCAAGGTGGCGTGCTGCGGGTACGACCTCTGATAGCAGCAAAAGGTAGCAGCAAAGTTGCGTGCTGCAGGTCCGACCTCTGAAAGCAGCCACAGGTAGCAGCAAGGTGGTGTGCTTCGGGTCCGACCTCTGATAGCAGCAACAGGTAGCAGCAAGGTGGCGTGCTGCGGGTCCAACCTCTGACAGCAGCAACAGGTAGAACCAAGGTGGCGTGCTGCAGGTCCGACCTCTGATACCAGCAACAGGTAGCAGCAAGGTGGCGTGCTGTGATCCCGACCTCTGGTAGCAGCAACAGGTAGCAGCAAGGTGGCGTGCTGCAGGTCCGACCTCTGATAGCAGCAACAGGTAGCAGCAAGGTGGCGTGCTGCAGGTCCGACCTCTGATAGCAGCAACAGGTAGCAGCAAGGTGGCGTGCTGCAGGTCCGACCTCTGATAGCAGCAACAGGTAGCAGCAAGGTGGCGTGCTGAGGTTCCGACCTCTGATAGCAGCAACAGGTAGCAGCAAGGTGGCGTGCTGCAGGTCCGACCTCTGATAGCAGCAACAGGTAGCAGCAAGGTGGCGTGCTGCAGGTCCGACCTCTGATAGCAGCAACAGGTAGCAGCAAGGTGGCGTGCTGCGGGTCCGACCTCTGATAGCAGCAACAGGTAGCAGCAAGGTGGCGTGCTGCAGGTCCGACCTCTGATAGCAGCAACAGGTAGCAGCAAGGTGGCGTGCTGCGGGACCGACCTATGATTGTAGCAACAGGTAGCAGCAAAGTGGCGTGCTGCGGGTCCGACCTCTGATAGCAGCGACAGGTAGCAGCAAGGTGGCGTGCTGCGGGTCCGACCTCTCATAGCAACAACAGGTAGCAGAAAGGTGGCGTGCTGCAGGTCCGACCTTTGATAGCAACAACAGGTAGCAGCAAGGTGGCGTGCTGCGGGTCCGACCTATGATTGTAGCAACAGGTAGCAGCAAGGTGGCGTGCTGCGGGTCCGACCTGTGATAGCAGCAACAGGTAGCAGCAAGCTCTCGTGCTGCGGGTCCGACCTCTAATAGCAGCAACAGGTAGCAGCAAGCTCGCGAGCTGCGGGTCCGACCTCTGATAGCAGCAACAGGCAGCAACAAGGTGGCATACTGCGGGTCCGACCTCTGCTAGCAGCAACAGGAAGCAGCAAGGTGGCGTGCTGCGAGTCCGACCTCTTATAACATCAACAGGTAGCAGGAAGGTGGCGTGCTGCGGGTCCGACCGCTGATAGCAGCAACAGGTAGCAGCAATGTGGCGTCCTGCGGGTCCGACCTCTGATAGTAGCAACAGGTAGCAGCAAGGTGGCGTGCAGCGGGTCCGACCTCTGCTAGCAGCAACAGGTAGCAGCAAGGTGGCGTGCAGCGGGTCCGACCTCTGCTAGCAGTAACAGGTAGAAGCAAGGAGGTGTGCTGCGGGTCCGACCTCTGATAGCAGCAACAGGTACCAGCAAGGTGGCGTGCTGCAGGTCCGACCACTGATAGCAGCAACAGGTAGCAGCACGGTGGCGTGCTGCAGGTCCGACCTCTGATAGCAGCAAGAGGTAGCAGCAAGGTGGCGTGCTGCAGGTCCGACCTGTGACAGCAGCAACAGGTAGCTGCAAGGTGGCGTGCTGCGAGTCCGACCTCTCATAGCAGCAACAAGTAGCAGCAAGGTGCCGTGCTGCGGGTCGGACCTCTGATAGCAGCAACAGGTAGCAGCAAGGTGGCGTGCTGCAGGTCCGACCTCTGATAGCAGCAACAGGTAGCAGCAAGGTGGTGTGCTGCGGGTCCGACCTTTGATAGCAGCAACAGGTAGCAGCAAGGCGGCGTGCTGCAGGTCCGACCTCTGATAGCAGCAACAGGTAGCAGCAAAGCGGCGTGCTGCGGGTCCGACCTCTGATAGCAGCAACAGGTACCTGCAAGGTGGCGTGCTGCGGGTCCGGCCTCTGATAGCAGCAACAGGTAGCAGCAAGGCGGCGTGCTGCAGGTCCGACCTCTGATAGCAGCAACAGGTAGCAGCAAGGCGGCGTGCTTCGGGTCCGACCTCTGATAGCAGCAACAGGTACCAGCAAGGTGGCGTGCTGCGGGTCCGACCTCTGATAGCAGCAACACGTAGCAGCAAGGTGGCGTGCTGCGCGTCCGACCTCTCATAGCACCAACAGGCAGCAGCAAGGTGGCGTGCTGCAGGTCTGGCCTCTGATAGCAACAACAGGTAGCAGTAAGGTGGCGTGCTGCAGGTCCGACCTCTGATAGCAGCAACAGGTAGCAGCAATATGGCGTGCTGCGGGTCCGACCTGTGATAGCAGCAGCAGATAGCAGCAAGGTATCGTGCTGCAGGTCCGACCTCTGATAGCAGCAACAGGTAGCAGCAAGGTGGCGTGCTGCGGGACCGACCTATGATTGTAGCAACAGGTAGCAGCAAAGTGGCGTGCTGCGGGTCCGACCTCTGATAGCAGCGACAGGTAGCAGCAAGGTGGCATGCTGCGGGTCCGACCTCTCATAGCAACAACAGGTAGCAGCAAGGTGGCGTGCTGCAGGTCCGACCTCTGATAGCAACAACAGGTAGCAGCAAGGTGGCGTGCTGCGGGTCCGAACTGTGATAGCAGCAGCAGATAGCAGCAAGGTATCGTGCTGCAGGTCCGACCTCTGATAGCAGCAACAGGTAGCAGCAAGGTGGCGTGCTGCGGGTCCGACCTCTGATAGCAGCAACAGGTAGCAGCAAGGTGGCGTGCTGCGGGTCCGACCTCTGATAGCAGCAACAGGTAGCAGCAAGCTCTCGTGCTGCGGGTCCGACCTCTGATAGCAGCAACAGGTAGCAGCAAGCTCGCGCGCTGCGGGTCCGACCTCTGATAGCAGCAACAGGCAGCAACAAGGTGGCATACTGCGGGTCCGACCTCTCATAGCAGCAACAGGAAGCAGCAAGGTGGCGTGCTGCGAGTCCGACCTCTTATAACATCAACAGGTAGCAGGAAGGTGGCGTGCTGCGGGTCCGACCCCTGATAGCAGCAACAGGTAGCAGCAAAGTGACGTCCTGCGGGTCCGACCTCTGATAGTAGCAACAGGAAGCAGCAAGGTGGCGAGCTGCAGGTCCGACCTCTGATAGCAGCAACAGGTAGCAGCAAGGTGGCGTGCTGCGGGTCCGACCTCTGACAGCAGCAACAGGTAGCAGCAAGTTGGCATGCTTGGGGTCCGACCTCTGATAGCAGCAACAGGTAGCAGTAAGGTGGCGTGCTGCGGGTTCTACCTGTGATAGCAGCAACAGGTAGCAGCAAGGCGTCGTGCTGTGGGTCCGACCTTTGATAGCAGCAACAGGTAGGAGCAAGGTGGCGTGCTACAGGTCCGACCTCTGATACCAGCAACAGGTAGCAGCAAGGTGGCGTGCTGCGAGTCCGAACTCTGATAGCAGCAACAGGTAGCAGCAAGGCGGCGTGCTGCAGGTCCAAACTTTGATAGCAGCAACAGGTAGCAGCAAGGTGACGTGCTGCAGGTCCGACCTATGATAGCAGCAACAGGTAACAGCAAAGTGGCGTGTAGCGG
Source organism: Cherax quadricarinatus (assembly GCF_038502225.1). NCBI lineage: Eukaryota > Metazoa > Arthropoda > Malacostraca > Decapoda > Parastacidae > Cherax > Cherax quadricarinatus. The sequence goes on along the minus strand of NW_027196725.1, from coordinate 4,699 downwards.
TCCGACCTCTGATAGCAGCAACAGGAAGCAGCAAGGTGGCGTTCTGCAGGTCCGACCTATGATAGCAACAACAGGCACCAGGAAGGTGGAGTGCTGCAGGTCCGACCTCTGATAGCAGCAACAGGTAGCAGCAAAGTGGCGTGCTGCGGGTCCGGCATCTGATAGAAGCAACAGGTACCAGCAAGGTGGCGTGCTGCAGGTCCGACCACTGATAGCAGCAACAGGTAGCAGCAAGGTGGCGTGCTGCGAGTCCGACCTCTCATAGCAGCAACAAGTAGCAGCAAGGTGGCGTGCTGCGGGTCAGACCTCTGATAGCAGCGACAGGTAGCAGCAAGGTGGCGAGCTGTGGGTCCGACCCCTGATAGCAGCAACAGGTACCAGCAAGGTGGCGTGCTGCGGGTCCGTCCTCTGATCGTAGCAACAGGCAGCAGCAAGGTGGCGTGCTGCAGGTCAGACCTCTGATAGCAGCAACAGGTAGCAGCAAGGTGGCGTGCTGCGGGTCCGACCTCTGATAGCAGCAACAGGTAGCAGCAAGGTGGCGTGCTGCAGGTCCGACCTCTGATAGCAGCAACAGGTAGCAGCAAGGCGGCGTGCTGCAGGTCCGACCTCTGATAGCAGCAACAGGTACCAGCAAGGCGGCGTGCGTCGGGTCCGACCTCTCATAGCAGCAACAGGCAGCAGCAAGGTGGTGTGCTGCAGGTCTGGCCTCTGATAGCAACAACAGGTAGCAGCAAGGTGGCGTGCTGCAGGTCCGACCTCTGATAGCAGCAACAGGTAGCAGCAAGTTGGCGTGCTGCGGGTCCGACCTGTGATAGCAGCAGCAGATAGCAGCAAGGTATCGTGCTGCAGGACCGACCTCTGATAGCAGCAACAGGTAGCAGCAAGGTGGCGTGCTGCGGGTCCGACCTCTGATAGCAGCAGCAGATAGCAGCAAGGTATCGTGCTGCAGGACCGACCTCTGATAGCAGCAACAGGTAGCAGCAAGGTGGCGTGCTGCGGGTCCGACCTGTGATAGCAGCAACAGGTAGAAGCAAGGCGGCATGCTGCAGGTCCGACCTCTGATAGCAGCAACAGGAAGCAGCAAGGCGGCGTGCTGCAGGTCCGACCACTGATAGCAGCAACAGGTAGAAGCAAGGCGGCATGCTGCAGGTCCGACCTCTGATAGCAGCAACAGGAAGCAGCAAGGCGGCGTGCTGCAGGTCCGACCTCTGATAGCAGCAACAGGTAGCAGCAAGGTGGCGTGCTGCAGGTCCGACCTCTGATAGTAGCAACAGGCAGCAGCAAGGTGGCGTGCTGCAGGTCCGACCTCTGATAGCAGCAACAGGTAGCAGCAAGGTGGCGTGCTGCAGGTCCGACCTCTGATAGTAGCAACAGGAAGCAGCAAGGTGGCGTGCTGCAGGTCCGACCTCTGATAGCAGCAACAGGTAGCAGCAAGGTGGCGTGCTGCGGGTCCGACCTCTGACAGCAGCAACAGGCAGCAGCAAGGTGGTGTGCTGCAGGTCCGACCTCTGACAGAAGCAACAGGTAGCAGCAAGTTGGCGTGGTTGGGGTCCGACCTCTGATAGCAGCAACAGGTAGCAGTAAGGTGGCGTGCTGCGGGTTCTACCTGTGATATCAGCAACAGGTAGCAGCAAGGCGTCGTGCTGTGGGTCCGACCTTTGATATCAGCAACAGGTAGGAGCAAGGTGGCGTGCTACAGGTGCGACCTCTGATAGCAGCAACAGGTAGCAGCAAGGTGGCGTGTTGTGGGTCCGACCCCTGATAGCAGCGACAGGTAGCAGCAAGGTGGCGTGCTGCGGGTACGACCTCTGATAGCAACAACAGGTAGCAGCAAGGCGGCGTGCTGCTGGTCCGACCTCTAATAGCAGCAACAGGTAGCAGCAAGGCGGCGTGGTGAGGGTCCGACCTTTGAGAGCAGCAACAGGTAGCAGCAAGGTGGCGTGCTGCGGGTCCGACCTCTGATAGCAGCGACAGGTAGCAGCAAGGTGGCGTGCTGCAGGTCCGACCTCTGATAGCAGCAACAGGTAGCAGCAAGGTGGCGTGCTGCGGGTCCGACCTCTGATAGCAGCAACAGGCAGCAGCAAGGTGGCTTGCTGCAGGTCCGACCTCTGATAGCAGCAACAGGTAGCAGCAAGGTGGCGTACAGCGGGTACGAACTCTGATAGCAGCGACAGGTAGCAGCAAGGTGGCGTGCTGCGGGTCCGACCTCTGATAGCAGCAACAGGTAGCAGCAAGGCGGCGTGCTGCAGGTCCGACCTCTGATAGCAGCAACAGGTAGCAGCAAGGCGGCGTGCTGAGGTTCTCACCTTTGATAGCAGCAACAGGTAGCAGCAAGGTGGCGTGCTGCGGGTCCGACCTCTGATAGCAGCGACAGGTAGCAGCAAGGTGGCGTGCTGTTGGCCCGACCTCTGATAGCAGCAACAGGTAGCAGCAAGGTGGCGTGCTGCGGGTGCGACCTCTGATAGCAGAAACAGGCAGCAGCAAGGTGGCTTGCTGCAGGTCCGACCTCTGATAGCAGTAACAGGTAGCAGCAAGGTGGCGTGCTGCGTGTCGGACCTCTGATAGCAGCAACAGGCAGCAGCAAGGTGGGGTGCTGCAGGTCTGACCTCTGAAAGCAGCAACAGGTAGCAGCAAGGTGGCGTGCTGCGTATCCGCCCTCTGATAGCAGCAACAGGCAGAAGCAAGGTGGCGTGCTGCGGGTCCGACCTCTGATAGCAGCAACAGGTAGCAACAAGGGGGCGTGATGCAGGTCCCACCTCGGATAGCATCAACAGGTAGCAGCAAGGTGGCGTGCTGCAGGTCCTACCTCTAATAGCATCAACAGGTAGCAGCAAGGTGGCGTGCTGCAGGTCCGACCTCTAATAGCATCAACAGGTAGCAGCAAGGTGGCGTGCTGCAGAGCCGTCCTCTGATAGCAGCAACAGGTAGCCGCAAGGTTTCGTACTGCGGGTCCGACCTCTGATAGCAGCAACAGGTAGCAGCAAGGTGGCGTGCTGCAGGTCCGACCTCTGAAAGCAGCAACAGGTAGCAGAAAGGTGGCGTGCTGCGGGTCCGACCTCTGATAGCAGCAACAGGCAGCAACAAGGTGGCGTGCTGCAGGTCCGACCTCTGATGGCAGCAACAGGTAACAGCAAGGTGTCGTGCTGCAGGTCCTACCTCTGATAGCAGCAACAGGTAGCAGCAAGGTGGCGTGCTGCAGGTCCGACCTCTGATAGCAGCAACAGGAAGCAGCAAGGTGGCATGCTGCGGGTCCGACCTCTGATATCAGCAACAGGTAGCAGCAAGGTGGCGTGCTGCGGGTCCGACCTCTGATAGCAGGAACAGGCAGCAGCAAGGTGGCATGCTGCGGGTCCGATCTCTGATAGCAGCAACAGGTAGAAGCAAGGTGGCGTGCTGCATGTCCGACCTCTGACAGCAGCAACAGGTAGCAGCAAGGTGGCGTGCTGCAAGTCCGACCTCTGATAGCAGCAACAGGTAGCAGCAAGGTGGCGTGCTGCAGGTCCGACCTCTCATAGCAGGAAAATGTAGCAGCAAGGTGGCGTGCTGCGGATCCGACCTCTGACAGCAGCAACAGGTAGCAGCAAGGTATCGTGCTGCGGGTCCGACCTCTGATAGCAGCAACAGGCAGCAGCAAGGTGGCATGCTGCGGGTCCGACCTCTGATATCAGCAACAGGTAGCAGCAAGGTGGCGTGCTGCAGGTCCGACCTCTGATAGCAGCAACATGTAGCAGCAAGGTGGCGTGCTGCGGGTCCGACCTCTGATAGCAGCATCAGGTAGCAGCAAGGTGGCGTGCTGCGGGTCCGACCTCTGATATCAGCAACAGGTAGCAGCAAGGTGGCGTGCTGCAGGTCCGACCTCTGATAGCAGCAACATGTAGCAGCAAGGTGGCGTGCTGCGGGTCCGACCTCTGATAGCAGCAACATGTAGCAGCAAGGTGGCGTGCTGCGGGTCCGACCTCTGATAGCAGCATCAGGTAGCAGCAAGGTGGCGTGCTGCGGATCCGACCTCTGATAGCAGCATCAGGTAGCAGCAAGGTGGCGTGCTGCGGATCCGTCCTCTGATATCAGCAACAGGTAGCAGCAAGGTGGCGTGCTGCGGGTCCGTCCTCTGATATCAGCAACAGGTAGCAGCAAGGTAGCGTGCTGCGGGTCCGACCTCTGATAGCTTATGGGTAATAACGGATTGTGAAATATTTCCAATAAACTCGCGAATTCCTCAAACTTTCTTCGTCTTGTCGTGCGAACTTGAAGGTCACCGCGCGTAGTACTGATGATTATGTGTATATCTGTTGATGAAAGGGTCACGCAAAGACAATTACACATACTTAAGCTACCTATAGCGTACACTCACACGCATATACTTGCTCATGTTATTGTCCAAGCTTGCTATGCTTGAGTGGCTTAAGCTGTTATTAAAGCTGTAACGTGAAAATATTCCTCTGCCGAGTCGTGTTCTTAACAAGGTCATAAGAGATTAGGGAGAAAACGACTGCAGAGTCATACACTGGAGTAAGGTCTGTATTTATTATAAACAATCCTTTCCCCAGTGGTTAGTTATTAATGGCAGGAGGGAGCAGTCTGTTGTGTATGTTAAGAACATAAGAAAGGAGGAACACTGCAGTAGGTCTGTTGGCCCATACTGGGCACGTCTTTCACACATCCAGCCCAGTAACAGAATATTTGCACAACCTATTTTCAG
>NW_027196724.1:0-80583 GCF_038502225.1 Cherax quadricarinatus | reverse complement strand
TGGTCAGGAACCGACTTTAGGTGCTTGTCCAGTGCCAGCTTGAAGACTGCCAGGGGTCTGTTGGTAATTCCCCTTATGTATGCTGGGAGGCAGTTGAACAGTCTCGGGCCCCTGACACTTATTGTATGGTCTCTTAACGTGCTAGTGACACCCCTGCTTTTCATTGGGGGGATGGTGCATCATCTGCCAAGTCTTTTGCTTTCGTAGTGAGTGATTTTCGTGTACAAGTTCGGTACTAGTCCCTCTAGGATTTTCCAGGTGTATATAATCATGTATCTCTCCCTCCTGCATTCCAGGGAATACAGGTTTAGGAACCTCAAGCGCTCCCAGTAATTGAGGTGTTTTATCTCCGTTATGCGCGCCGTGAAGGTTCTCTGTACATTTTCTAGGTCAGCAATTTCACCTGCCTTGAAAGGTGCTGTTAGTGTGCAGCAATATTCCAGCCTAGATAGAACAAGTGACCTGAAGAGTGTCATCATGGGCTTGGCCTCCCTAGTTTTGAAGGTTCTCATTATCCATCCTGTCATTTTTCTAGCAGATGCGATTGATACAATGTTATGGTCCTTGAAGGTAAGATCCTCCGACATGATCACTCCCAGGTCTTTGACGTTGGTGTTTCGCTCTATTTTGTGGCCAGAATTTGTTTTGTACTCTGATGAAGATTTAATTTCCTCGTGTTTACCATATCTGAGTAATTGAAATTTCTCATCGTTGAACTTCATATTGTTTTCTGCAGCCCACTGAAAGATTTGGTTGATGTCCGCCTGGAGCCTTGCAGTGTCTGCAATGGAAGACACTGTCATGCAGATTCGGGTGTCATCTGCAAAGGAAGACACGGAAGGAAAGACGGAAGGGAAGACGTCGGAAACCCTGAAAGGGTTAAATATCATAGAATATTATGTGTGGGTGGGGTGGCCTGGCTGGCTACCATACATACCGCACTTGATTTCTTGCAATAAATACTACTCATCTCACCCTAGATTGAAGCTACAAATATTTTAAGGTAAGTAATGAGTGAACTGTATATGCATTTTATTACTCTGGGATGCTTGAATGTCATAGAATATTCCAGGCAAAGTGCCATACAGTGCTTGAAGATAGAAGACATAATATTCATGACTGACAACTCAGTGGCAAGTAATACGCATTTTCACTTCATCAGGAATCAGACGTGACTACTGCATCATGTGTAATACCTGTTGGTTTACGAGCCACTCTCTAAGACTGAGAGACAAGCAGACAGAAAGACACACACAGGTAGATAGAAAGACCGAGACCCATAGGCAGACAGAACGACACACACACACACAGGCAGGCAGAAAGACAGACTCACACAGGCAGACAGAAAGACAGACACACACAAGTAGAAAGAAAGACTGAGACACACAAGCAGACAGAAAGACCGAGACACACGGGCAGACAGAAAGACCGAGACACACGTGCAAGAGGGCTCATTGTTATGCGAAATGATCGGTATGTGAATGAATTTTCCCCATAAGAAATAATGGAAATCAAATTAATCCATGCAAGACACCCAAAAGTATGAAAAAAAAATTTTACCACATGAAATATACATTTTCCTACACACAAAGAGAAGGATACATGCACAATAGTAGAGTAGTACATGCACAATATATATTGTGCATGTACTACTCTACTAAATGAAGAACAAATGACACTTACCTTTATTGAAGATGCAGCAATGACTGATGAGACAGTGTGTCCTGGGAGTGCCTTTTCCTCCTGAGTACTGTAGGTCCTGTTTGGCATTTTCTTCCAGAACAGGCCTTATCACACTGTGTATGCCACTATGATTCTTAAATCTCTCAAACCAACCTTTGCTGGCTTTAAATTCACCAATATGAGCACTAGTTCCAGGCATTTTTCCCTGTTCACCTGGGTGTTAGTCGACTGGTGTGGGTTGCATCCTGGGAGACAAGATTAAGGACCCCAATGGAAATAAGTTAGACAGTCTTCGATGACACTGACTTTTTTGGGTTATCCTGGGTGGCAAATCCTCTGGGGTTAATTGTTTCTTGGTATTCTCAATAAGCCACACCAACAACGGTGCTACAGCAGCAGCAGCAGCAGCTGACGGTACTACAGCAACAGCTGATGGTGGTACAGCAGCAGCTGACAGTGCTACAGCAGCAGCTGACAGTGCTACAGCAGCAGCAGACAGTGCTACAGCAGCAGCAGACGATGCTACAGCAGCAGCAGGCGGTACTACAGCAGCAGCAGCAGCAGCTGACGGTGGTACAACAGCAGCAGCAGCTGACGGTGCTACAGCAGCAGCAGCAGCTGACAGTGCAGCAGCAGCAGCTGACGGTGGTACAGCAGCAGCAGCAGCTGTACCACCAATAGTAGCGATGGTTGATTGGGGTTTATTATACAACCTGGCCAGCTCGGAGACACGCACTCCACTTTCATACTTATCAATGATCTTTTTCTTCATCTCTATAGTAATTCTCACCCTTATTGCTGTAGGGTTGGCACTAGAAGCTTTCTTGGGGCCCATGGTCACTTATTTTGCAGATAAAATCACCAAAAACACTGTAATAATACGAAATGTTCCGATTGTATGCATGGATGTTACCGCGGAGGCTGGCTGGTAAACAATGCCACCGGCGGCACATGTGAGGCTGGCTAAGGGCGCACATTGGACGTGTCTTGGACGAAGAGCGGTGAGCGGGTTTTTGAGCGGTATGCGAGGCAAAATTTTTGCGATAAAAGCGAACGGTATGCGGATTGAACGTTATGTGATGCCGACGGTATGCGGGGGTCCACTGTACATGTATATGGGAAAGTTATTATTGTTGTGGATCAGGGAAAAAACCAAATGAACAGGAGATAGTGTTGTGGAGTCAGTGATTTGTGAGATGGCAAAGCAGTTGTATGAGGATCTTGTAAATATAATGCCTGGAACAAGTGCTGCTGTTAGTGAATATAGGGCCAGCAAAGGCTAGTTTGAGAGATTTAAGAAGCAGAGTGGCATACACAGTGTGGTAAGGCATGGAGAGGCTGCAAGTTCTGATAAATGTACGGTTGAAAAATCTGTGCAAAATTTAAAGAGGTAGGTACAGGCTAAAGGATTCTTCCCCCAACAAGTGTTTAATTTTGACGAAATAGGCCTGTTTTGGAAGAAAATGCCAAAGAAGACCTACATTATGCAGGAGGGAAAGGTCCTGCCTGGACACAAGCCAATGAAAGACAGGCTTACTCTTGTTCTGTGCTAACACTACTGGGGATTTCAAAGTGAAGCATTTACTGGTGTATCACTCTGAAAATCCCAAAGTGTTGAAGAAACACAATGTTTTCAACAGTATATTGTGTGTGTGATGAGGAGAGCTAACAATAATGCATAGGTCACAAGGCAAATTTTCATATAGTGGGTGAATGATGTGTTTGGCCCGAGTGTGAAAAAATACCTCCTGGAAGATAAATTGCCAATCAAGTGCCTCCTGGTACTGGACAATGGTCCTTCTCATCCTCCAAACTTGGTAGACCTTTTGTCTGTGGAATTCTGTTTCATCACAGTGAAGTTTTTGCCTCCTAACACCACTCCTCTCATCCAGCCCATGGACCAGCAGGTCATTTCTAACTTCAAAAATTTGTACACCAAAGCAGTGTTTCAAATGTGCTTTGATGTGACCTCAGACACAGATTTGACCCTAAGAGAGCTCTCAAGGAATCACTTCAATATCCTCCACTGCATAAGCCTTATAAGTAAGGCTTGGGAAGGAGTGGCTTCCAGGACTTTGAACTCTGCTTGGAGAAAATTGTGGCCAAAATGTGTCCAAGAGAGGGATTCTGAAAGGTTTGGGGCTGACCCTAAGGACCCTACATCTGTTGTGGAGTCCACTGTATCTCTGGGCAAGTCCATGTAGTTGGAGGTGAGTGGTAAGGACGTGGAAGAGTTGGTGGAAGACCACAGGGAAGATCTAACCACTGAAGAGCTACAAGAGCTTCATCTGGAACAGCAACAGATTGCAGCTCAGGAACTTCCTTCAGAGAAGGAAGAAGAGGGAGTGAAGTAAGTGCCTTCTTCAGAGATTAAAGAGATTTGTGCAATGTGGACTAAGATGCAAGCTTTTGGTGAGAAATATCACTCTGTCCAAGCTGAAACAAGCTACATTTGCAACAGGTTCAGTGACAGAACCTTGTCCCACTTCAGGGAAATCTTACAGAGACGCCAGAAGTAGAACTCTCTGGAAATATATTTTGTGTGACATGGGTCTAGTGACTCTCAAGCTGGTCCTAGAGGCATTAAAAGATAAAGAAGGGAAGTAACCCCACATAGGGCTTTGATACCTGAAGTCCTTATGGAGAGGGATTCCTCTTCCATACAATACTCTCCTCCTCTCCTCCTCCCTATCTTCCATAAGCCAACAACAGTCTTCAATATAGGTATGTAATACTGATTTAATTCTTCACGTATTTATTTTATTGGGCAACATTTGGGCAACTTTGTTCCGAAGCGTTTCGCCTGCACAGTGGGCTTCTTCAGTCGGGTGCGGGGGGTGGACGGGAGCAGTGGAGATGTGGTCAGTCCATCACCCTTGAAGTCGTGGATTTAGGGTTGTCAGTCCCTCAGCCTGGAGAAGTTCTGTTCCAAACTTTGGAGCAAAACTTCTCCAGGCTGGGGGGCTGACAGCCTCGGGTCTGCGACTTCGGGGGTGATGGACTGATTGCATCTCTGCTGCTCCTGCCTGCTTTCTGTGCTTGACTGGGGGGGCCTGCTGTGTGGGCGAGGCGTTTCAGAGTGGGGTCGCGTAGGTGTTGCCTATGTGTCTTATCTACCAACCTGTCGGTATTGTATACCATTTGATATTCATTACAGATTGCGAGGGAGATTTGGGAGTTCTGGTTGGCAGTGGTCTGAGGCCGGGACAATGGTGCATAGGTGTTCGCAATAAAGCTAACGGAGTCCTTGGCTTCATATCAAGAAGAATAAATGATAGGAGTCCTCGGGTTGTTCTTCAACTCTATATATCCTTGGTTGGGCCTCATTTGGATTGTGCTGCACAGTTTTGGTCGCCATGTTGCATAATGGATGTGGGTGCACTGGAAAACGTACAGAGGAGGATAATAAGGCTGATCCCATGTATCGGAAACCTTCCCTGTGAGGATAGACTGAGGGCCCTGAATCTGCACTCTCTGGAAAGGCGTGGAATTGGGGAGGATGTGATTGAGGTGTATAAGTGGAAGATAGGAATGAGTAAAGGGGATGTAAGTGGCGGGCTGAAAATATTTAGTCAAGACGGGACTCGCAGCAGTGGTTTTAGGTCGGAAAAGTTCAGATTCGGGAGGGATGTAGGAGGGCACTGGTTTGGTGATGGAGTTGTGGATGTGTGGAGCAAGCTCCCAAGTGCAGTTATGTAGGCAGAAACGTTGTGTAGTTTTAAAAATACATGAATGGGTGTGGGTGGGTGTGTTGGACCTGATTAGCTTGTGCTACTGGGTCAGTTGCCGTGTTCCTTAAGTGAATGTGACCTGGCCCGACTAGGTTGGGTGCATTGGCTTGGGCCAGTAGAACACTTGGACCTGCCTCGCATAGGCCAGTAGGCCTGCTGCAGTGTTCCTTCTTTCTTATGTTCTTATGTTCTTATATGGAAGATGGCGAGGAGGGGAGAGGGAGTTTACCTGGAGAGGGTTTCGGGGGTCAACACCCCTGCGGCCCGGTCTGAGACCATTCCTCATGGTGGATCAGGGTCTGATCATCCAGGCTGTTACTGCTGGCCGCACACAAGCTGACGTACAAACCACAGTCCAGTTGGTCAGGTACTGACTTTAGATGCCTGTCCAGTGTCTTCTTGAAGACAGCCAGGGGTCTATTGGTAATCCCCCTTATGTATGCTGGGAGGCAATTGAACAATCTTGGGCCCTGGACACTTACTGTGTTGTCTCTCAGTGTACTCATGGCACCCCTGCTTTTCATCGGGGGAATGAGTGGAACCTTGACTTATGAGTGTCCCAACATATGAGCTTTTTGAGATATGAGCTGTCGATTGGTCGATTTTTTTCTCTGAGTTACGAGCCAACATTTGAGTTACGAGTCAGCTCCCCCCTACTTCCCCCTCAACCCAAAACCTGGACACCTCTCTTGTTTATCTATGATCTCTCAGCACTGTCCTTTACACTTAATTTTTTAGGACCCATGGTTAGAAAAGTGAAATTTGGCCAGGTGACTCAAAAATGTAAGCAAAGCAGGAGAGAACTGCTCCCACAACTAGGCAAACAGTGCACTGAGTTGGCTTTGTTCTGAATCTCTTGTTATTATAATGTATTATTATTAATTTAGGGAACTGAAACTCTGTTGTTATTGTAATAATTATTATTATTGATAATTTAGGGAACTGAAGCTCTATCGTTATAATTATTTTTATTATTATTATTTTATTATTATTATTATTATTATTATTATTATTATTAATTATTAATAATAATAATTTAGAGAACTTGAGCACATAATCCAAGTCCCTAGATCAAGATCCCCTCACCAGTGTCAAGGTTCCTTGACTCTGGTGAGGGTCTCTTGATCTAGGGAATTGGATATGTGCTCTAGTTCCCTAAATTAATAATAATAATAATAATAATAATAAATTATTATTATTATTATTATTATTAAAAAGATAGAGCTTCAGTTCCCTAAATTATCAATAATAACAATAATTATTATTACAATAACGATAAGAGCTTCAGTTCACTAAATTAATAATAATAATAATAATGTACATAATACGTAGGTAATAATAATTCATGATGCTGCCGCTAGTTGACAGTACACATGTTTAAATCACCGTCGAAGCAGTTCTCTCCTGCTTTGCTAACAATTTTGATAGTCATTTGGTCAAATTTCACTTTTCTAACCATGGGTCCTAAGAAAATAAGTGCAAAGGACAGTGATGAGAAGATAAAGACAATGATTTCCATGGAATTAATGCATGAAATCATAGATGAATGTAAGCAAGGTGCACGAGTTGTGGATTTAGCCAGACAATACCAGTGCAGTATATTTACTATATGTATGATACTAAAGCAACAGGAGTCGATAAAGGCTATAGTGCCAGCCAAGGGCACTATATCTAAGCTGCGGATCTCTGTCCATAAAAAGATGGAGAAGCTGCTGCTGACGTGGTTGAGAGAGAAGCAGCTCGCAGGAGATACCATATCAGTTATGTTCAGTGATTAAACAAAACAAATTATATCAGTTATATTCAGTGTGTAAGTACATATACACTTTACATAAACATTTTATTATTTCTTTACATTCTGTAGTGTATTATGATACATTATGTTTTTATATATGATATTTTCAGTGTTTTCCTTAGAAAAACAGTGATCTACTGCAGTTAGCCTCAAAAATACTCCATTTTCTCTTACAATAAGAGCATGGGAAGATACTCTAAGTATATACACACAGGAAATGGCAGACACTTCCGCCGCTGCCTCTGCCACCATATTATGGCCTATTTTATTAATTCTAGAGTATATATCATGTTTCTGTGTTAATTATATTGTTTATTATGTCATATTAGATGAATTGTGATAGACAAATAAGCCGTATAGTTGATAATAGGGCCATATTCAAGTATTTTTTCTCATCTCTCCAGAGTGCAGGAACGAATTAATGGCTTTTCAATTAATTTAAATGAGGAAAATTAATTTGATATACGAGTAAATTGAGTTACGAGCTAGCTCCTGGAATGGATTAAACTCGTAAGTCAAGGTTCCACTGTATATTTCTCTCCAGATTTGTTTCAAATCTTAAACACTAATATCTAACTGCATTAGAAACTTAATCCGAACTGTACTATTCCTTTTGCATGCATTGATGTACAGGGGGCTAGAGTTGTGCAGTGTAGGGATGCCTTTCCAAGATTGAATGGTGACTGATATACATCTAGTTTGCTTTGAGGTAAACCTGTGTGGGGAAAGGGAGAGGGAAAAACAAGTAGGAGAGGTATTTGTTTGATGAAGAAAGCGATGGTTTCATAATTTCTAATGTCTGTGTGTGCCTTGGAGTGAATCTGTTGGTTGAATTGGTATGTGTTGCTTTGAGCTGTGTAGGTTCCAGCAGAGCTTGATTAGTGGATGCAAGTAGGATCAACCTATCATTGGCCAGTAGGCCTACTGCAGTGTTCTACTGTGTGTGCCGAGGAATGTGGAAGGGGATACTTTCATGTGAGTGTTTATTTGGCATCTGTCAGTGTGTACATATGATACTTGTATATCAGTGTGATTTCGTGTATAGGGCAAGGAGGAATAACATCTTGTAGGAGTGAGGAAGAGCCAGTTGTGAGTGTGGGGGAAGTTCGTGAGGCAGTAGGTAAAATGAAAGGGGGTAAGGCAGCCGGGATTGATGGGATAAAGATAGAAATGTTAAAAGCAGGTGGGGATATAGTTTTGGAGTGGTTGGTGCAATTATTTAATAAATGTATGGAAGAGGGTAAGGTACCTAGGGATTGGCAGAGAGCATGCATAGTTCCTTTGTATAAAGGCAAAGGGGATAAAAGAGAGTGCAAAAATTATAGGGGGATAAGTCTGTTGAGTGTACCTGGTAAAGTGTATGGTAGAGTTATAATTGAAAGAATTAAGAGTAAGACGAAGAATAGGATAGCAGATGAACAAGGAGGCTTTAGGAAAGGTAGGGGGTGTGTGGACCAGGTGTTTACAGTGAAACATATAAGTGAACAGTATTTAGATAAGGCTAAAGAGGTCTTTGTGGCATTTATGGATTTGGAAAAGGCGTATGACAGGGTGGATAGGGGGGCAATGTGGCAGATGTTGCAAGTGTATGGTGTAGGAGGTAGGTTACTGAAAGCAGTGAAGAGTTTTTACGAGGATAGTGAGGCTCAAGTTAGAGTATGTAGGAAAGAGGGAAATTTTTTCCCAGTAAAAGTAGGCCTTAGACAAGGATGTGTGATGTCACCGTGGTTGTTTAATATATTTATAGATGGGGTTGTAAGAGAAGTAAATGCGAGGGTCTTGGCAAGAGGCGTGGAGTTAAAAGATAAAGAATCACACACAAAGTGGGAGTTGTCACAGCTGCTCTTTGCTGATGACACTGTGCTCTTGGGAGATTCTGAAGAGAAGTTGCAGAGATTGGTGGATGAATTTGGTAGGGTGTGCAAAAGAAGAAAATTAAAGGTGAATACAGGAAAGAGTAAGGTTATGAGGATAACAAAAAGATTAGGTGATGAAAGATTGAATATCAGATTGGAGGGAGAGAGTATGGAGGAGGTGAACGTATTCAGATATTTGGGAGTGGACGTGTCAGCGGATGGGTCTATGAAAGATGAGGTGAATCATAGAATTGATGAGGGAAAAAGAGTGAGTGGTGCACTTAGGAGTCTGTGGAGACAAAGAACTTTGTCCTTGGAGGCAAAGAGGGGAATGTATGAGAGTATAGTTTTACCAACGCTCTTATATGGGTGTGAAGCGTGGGTGATGACTGTTGCAGCGAGGAGAAGGCTGGAGGCAGTGGAGATGTCATGTCTGAGGGCAATGTGTGGTGTGAATATAATGCAGAGAATTCGTAGTTTGGAAGTTAGGAGGAGGTGCGGGATTACCAAAACTGTTGTCCAGAGGGCTGAGGAAGGGTTGTTGAGGTGGTTCGGACATGTAGAGAGAATGGAGTGAAACAGAATGACTTCAAGAGTGTATCAGTCTGTAGTGGAAGGAAGGCGGGGTAGGGGTCGGCCTAGGAAGGGTTGGAGGGAGGGGGTAAAGGAGGTTTTGTGTGCGAGGGGCTTGGACTTCCAGCAGGCATGCGTGAGCGTGTTTGATAGGAGTGAATGGAGACAAATGGTTTTTAATACTTGACGTGCTGTTGGAGTGTGAGCAAAGTAACATTTATGAAGGGATTCAGGGAAACCGGCAGGCCGGACTTGAGTCCTGGAGATGGGAAGTACAGTGCCTGCACTCTGAAGGAGGGGTGTTAATGTTGCAGTTTAAAAACTGTAGTGTAAAGCACCCTTCTGGCAAGACAGTGATGGAGTGAATGATGGTGAAAGTTTTTCTTTTTCGGGCCACCCTGCCTTGGTGGGAATCGGCCAGTGTGATAATAAAAAATAAAAAAAATAATATCAGTGTATGTGTGTGGTAGTTGCTTGTCATTGGGTGTGTGTGTGTGTGTGTGTGTGTGTGTGTGTGTGTGTGTGTGTGTGTGTGTGTGTGTGTGTGTGTGTGTGTGTGTGTGTGCGTGTACTGGTTACATCTCTAAAAAATTCGGTGTTCACATTTTCTCCTTTTTGTGATGCAGGAGATAGACGCAGCTGTGGCAGCTGGTGTGATCAAGAACTTTGACCCGAACACCTTGCAGTACCACTGTGCGGTGTGTCCCCGGAATGGCTGCGGCGACATCCTTCCTCACTTCCTCAGCAAGGAACACAGAAACAGCCTAATCTGGGAAGCCGTCAGACAGTCCCCACCATCGCCCGCTGTCCTACAGCTAGTGCCAGAGGTAGTTCGTAATGCCAAGCTTAGAAACGAGGTGGGGGCTGTGGACAAGAACCATTTTTCATATAGATGTCAAATTTGTGTTGTGAAGAAGCCTTTCAATGGGGTGGCTCCTCTTGAAGCTCACCTCAATGGCAAAGAACACGAGAAGTCTAAGAGAAACATGCAGTTTACATCCATGCCACATCAAACTCCCTTTCTCCCAGAAGAGAATTCAGTACCCAACAGTAAGATACAAAAACAGAGCCCACCACCACCACCTTCACCACATTCGTCCCTGTTAACCCTTTGACTGTTGGTGTCATATATATACGTCTTATGAGCCAGTGTTTTTGACGTATTAATACCAAAATTCTAGCGGCTTCAAATCAAGTGGGAGAAAGCTAGTATGCCCACATGTGAGAGAATGCGTCTGTGTGGTCAGTGTGCACAGTATAAAAAAATTCCTGCAGCACACAGTGCATAATGAGAAAAAAAAACTCCGACTGTGTTTTTGGATTAAAAAGCCAACTTTAAGGTGTATTTTCATACACCTTGTGGTTGTATTCTAGTTTTCTTGGCCTCATTTGATAGAATGGAAGACATATTACAGAAATAAAGATGATTTCAATTGGTTTTACGATGAAAAGGACCTTGAAATTGAGCTCAAAGTAGTGGAAATGTTTGATTTTTGCCGATGTTCATGAGTAAACAAATCACACCACACGTCCAATACACGTCAACTAGCCATTCTAATATGCAGTCACTAATGCACTGATATTATTTATACCATTTTTACAATAATGCAGTAGTCTGTATACCAGTAAATCTTTATTTTTTTGTGTGAATAAAAATTCAAAATAGAAAGCAAGAGTAATATAAGAGGGGCCTGGAGACGTGACTAATAAACAGAGATATACAGTGGACCCCCGCATAGCGAACGCCTTGCATAGCGAACAATCCGCATAGCGAACGCTTTGTTCGCTAAAATTTTGCCCCGCATAGTGGACAAAAACCCGCTCAGCGACCTTCGTCCGAGACGCGTCCAATGTGCGCCCTCAGCCAGCCTCACATGTGCCGCCCGTCCCATTGTTTACCAGCCAGCCTCCGCGGTAACATTCAAGCATACACTCGGAATATTTCGTATTATTACAGTGTTTTCGGTGCTGTTTCTGGAAAATAAGTGACCATGGGCCCCAAGAAAGCTTCTAGTGCCAACCCTACACCTCAAAGGGTAAGAATACCCATTGAAATGAAGAAAGAGATCATTGATAAGTATGAAAGTGGAGTACGTATCACCGACCTGGTCAGGTTGTACAAGAAACCAAAATCAACCATCGCTTCTATTGTGGGCAAGAAAACGGCAATCAAGGAAGCTGTTGTTGCCAAAGGTTTAACTGTGTTTTCGAAACAAAGATCGCAAGTGATGGAAGATGTTGAGAGACTCTTATTGGTGTGGATAAATGAAAAACAGCTAGCAGGAGATAGCGTCTCTCAAGCGATCATATGTGAAAAGGCTAGGAAGTTGCATGACGATTTAATTAAAAAAATGCCTGCAACTAGTGATGATGTGAGTGAATTTAAGGCCAGCAAAGGTTGGTTTGAGAGATTTAAGAAGCGTAGTGGCATCCATAGTGTGATACGGCATGGTGAGGCTGCCAGTTCGGACCACAAAGCGGCTGAAAAATATGTGCATGAATTCAAGGAGTACATAGAAACTGAAGGACTGGAACCTGAACAAGTGTTTAATTGTGATGAAACAGGCCTGTTCTGGAAGAAAATGCCAAGCAGGACCTACATTACTCAGGAGGAAAAGGCACTCCCAGGACATAAGCCTATGAAAGACAGGCTTACTTTGTTGATGTGTGCCAATGCTAGTGGTGATTGCAAAGTTAAGCCTTTATTAGTGTATCACTCTGAAACTCCCAGAGCGTTCAGGCAAAAGAATGTCCTCAAGGATAATTTGTGTGTGCTGTGGAGGGCAAACAGTAAGGCATGGGTCACTAGGGAATTTTTCTATAACTGGTTACACCATGCATTTGCCCCCAATGTGAAAGATTACCTAACTGAAAAGAAATTAGACCTTAAGTGCCTCCTGGTGTTAGACAATGCCCCTGGTCATCCTACAGACGTGGCAGAGCGACTTTATGGGGACATGAGCTTCATTAAGGTGAAGTTTTTGCCTCCTAATACCACTCCTCTCCTGCAGCCCATGGACCAGCAGGTCATTTCCAACTTCAAGAAACTGTACACAAAAGCTCTGTTTCAAAAGTGCTTTGAAGTGACCACAGACACTCGATTGACTCTAAAAGAGTTTTGGAAGGATCACTTTAATATCCTCAATTGTGTAAACCTTATAGGTAAGGCTTGGGAGGGAGTGACTAAGAGAACCTTGAACTCTGCTTGGAAGAAACTGTGGCCAGAATGTGTAGACAAAAGGGATTTTGAAGGGTTTGAGGCTAACCCTGAGAGGAGTAGTATACCAGTTGAGGAATCAATTGTGGAATTGGGGAAGTCCTTGGGGTTGGAGGTTAGTGGGGAGGATGTGGAAGAGTTGGTGGAGGAGGACAATGAAGAACTAACCACTGATGAGCTGATAGATCAACTTCAAGAGCAAGAGGCCAGACCTGGGGAAACTGGTTCAAAGGAGGGGAGAGAGAAATTGAAGGAATTGCCTACTTCAAAGATTAAGGAAATGTGTGCAAAATGGCTTGAAGTGCAAACCTTTTTTGATGAAAATCACCCTCACACAGCTATTGCAAGCCGTGCTGGTGACTGTTACAATGACACTGTTGTGAACCACTTTAGACAAATCATAAAGGAACGAGAGGTACAGGCCACTATGGACAGATATGTTGTGCGAAAGAAGTCCAGTGACTCTGAAGCTGGTCCTAGTGGCATTAAAAGAAGAAGGGAAGTAACCCCAGAAAAGGACTTGCTACCTCAAGTCCTAATGGAAGGGGATTCCCCTTCTAAACACTAACACTCTCTCTCCCCTCCTCCCATCCCATCAATCATCACCAGATCTTCAATAAAAGTAAGTGTCATGTAATTGTGCATGCCTTTTTCAGTTTGTGTGTACTAAAATTAACATTTTTTTGTGGTAAAAAAAATTTTTTTTCATACTTTTGGGTGTCTTGCACGGATTAATTTTATTTCCATTATTTCTTATGGGGAAAATTAATTCGCATAGCGAACATTTCGCATAACGACCAGCCCTCTTGCACGGATTAAGTTCGCTATGCGGGGGTCCACTGTATATATATATATATATATTTATTTCACTTTATTCCGCTAATACGGACATTTCAAATTATGACCAAAACTCGCTATACGGCTCCCCCCACCTGACTTTCTAATACGGTCACCGTGCCCCACCCTGTTTGTTTACATTCTCCATGAGCTCAGTAATTCAAAATTATATAATAAACACGATGCATAACATATAAATAAGATAAATACACCCCACAGTAGAATAAATAAACATAAATGTGAGATGTGGTAGCAGACGACTTGCACAAGTGACGCCATATTAGAAATGATAATAATAATAATACTCACCGAGTCTCATTAAATGTCGTATATTACGGTAATATACACATTTTCATTAATCCATCCATGATATTTTTTTCAAAATTATATAATAAACACGATGCATAACATATAAATAAGATAAATACACCCCACAGTAGAATAAATAAACATAAATGTGAGATGTGGTAGCAGACGACTTGCACAAGTGACGCCATATTAGAAATGATATAACAATACGAGTCTCATTAAATGTCGTATATTACGTTAATATACACATTTTCATTAATCCATCCATGATATTTTTTTCAAAATTATATAATAAACACGATACATAACATAAAAAGATGATAAATACACCCCACAATAGAATAAATAAACATAAATATAAGATGTGGGAGCCACATAACTTGTACAAGTGACGGCAAGAATAACATTTTCTCTAATCTAACATAAGAGAAAATGTGTTACTGGGGGTAACTGTAGAAAATTATTCCTTTCGTATGTATGTAAGTAAGTTTATTCAGGTATACACAAATACAGTTACATAGATTATCATACATAACAACATACGTGTAGAGAACCTAGGATAACCCAAAAAAGTCAGTGTGACTTATTTCCATTGCCTTCACTCAGAGCTTCATTTCTTCTCAAAATGATGTTACATGAGAATGGGAGTGTTCTTCTTTATTAATTCTACCGTATCAATGTAGAGACAACCTGTACACAATGTAACTTGTACACAAACCAGACGTGTACACTTCGTTTGTTTACAAAACTTACCTTCGCCTGGTTTGTTTACATAACTCTGCGCCTGTCCCCTCTCATGTACTCATTCTTTCTCTCTCTCATTTATTCGTTTTATCTCATTTACTTACTCCTGACCCTACATTAAGACTACAAATATTTTAAGGTAAGTAATGAGTGAACTGTATATACATTTTATCGCTCTGGGATGCTTAAATATCATAGAATAGTATGTGTGGGTGGGGTGGCCTGGTAAGGTAGCCTGGCTATTACCATACATACCACACTTGATTTCTTACAATAAATACTACTTGTCTCACCCTAGATTAAGACTATAAATATTTTAAGGTAAGTAATGAGTGCACTATGTGTGTATTGTACTTTTTTATTGTTTTTTGATGCCTGGTTCTATTGCTAACTTAATATATGTTAGTGTAAACTTGTTATCTAGTGTTTGTATGCATTTATAAGTGGAAAAAAAGGGTGTTCCACTTTACGGCGCATAACCATGCAAGATTTTAGGTATGTCTTGCTACTTCTATTTACACTTAGGTCACATTACACATGCATTTACAAGCATATATATACACACTCCTCTGGGTTTTTCTTCTATTTTCTTACTAAAGTGGACCCCCGGTTTACGATATTATTTCATTCCAGAAGTATGTTCAGGTGCCAGTACTGACCGAATTTGTTCCCATAAGGAATATTGTGAATTAGATTAGTCCATTTCAGACCCCCAAACATACAAATACAAACGCACTTACATAAATACACTTACATAATTGGTCGCATTGGGAGCTGATCATAAACCGGGAGCCCACTGTAGTTCTTGTTCTTGTTTATTTCCTCTTATCTCCATGGGGAAGTGGAACAGAATTCTTCTTCCGTAAGCTATACATGTCGTACGGGGTGACTAACATGCCGGGAGCAAGGGGTTAGTAACCCCTTATCCTGTATACATTACTAAAGTTAAAAAGAGAAAATTTTGTTTTTCGTTTATTAACCATTTGAATGTTTCAGGCCCCTCTCTGAAACTGTCATTCTATGTCGCTCAATTTTTGAAAAAAAATTATTTTTTCTTATGAAATGATAGAGAATCTTTTCCCGATGGTAATGACACCAAAAGTTCGAAATTTGGTCAAAAACTCGTGGAATTATGCTCCCGCGAAGTTAGCGGTCTCGGCGACATATGCGTATCGGCGATTTCGCCGACTTTGAGCCCAATTTTCAGCCAATTCCATTGTTCCAGTTGACCAAACTCATAGCTATTTCTTTAGAACTCTATTTTATCTATCAGCTGAGTACAAGAAACCTCCCATTTACTAATTTGGACTACCCAATATGGTGGTCAGAAATTGGCAATTTGGCCAATTTCACGCAAAATAAAAAAGATGCCAATTTCAAAATAGGGTCCAGAATAAACAAGGTAGACATTCGTGGCACTAAAATAACATATGCTCTGTTCATTAGTCACATCTCTAGGCCCCTCTTATATTATTATTGCTTTCTATTTTGATTTTTTATTCATACAAAAAAATACAAAATTTACTGTTATGCAGACGACTGCATTATTGTAAAAATGGTATAAATAATATCAGTGCACTAGTGAAAGAATATTAGACTCCCCAGTTGACGTGTATTGGACGTGTGGTGTGATTTATTTACTCTTGAACATAGGTAAAAATCGAACATTTCCGCTACTTTGAGCTCAGTTTCAAAGTCGTTTTCATCGTAAAAGTAATGAAAATCATCTCTATTTCTGTAATATGTTTTCCATTTTATCACCTAAGACCATGAAAACGCGAATACAACGATAAATACTATACGAAAATACACCTCAAAGTCGGCGTTTTATTCCAAAAAAACGATCAGTTTTTTTTTTCTCATTACGCAATGTGTGCTGCAGGATTTTTTTTATGTGGTGCACACTGACCACACAGACCCAGTCTGAGCTACCAATGCTCCTATGATGACCTAGTTACAAGCAAAACTGCACTACCCAACGTAGCACCCAGAATGACCAAAGATTACCAACAGTGAAACCTACAAATCGAAAAAATAGAGATCAAAGGAAGACTGCAAACTAACCGTAAGCAACACCCCGCTGCCAGCCGAACAACGTAACCCTAAGCTTTGTATACTACAACTTCTTCTTAACTACAACAATTCCTGTAGTATTATGAGGCGCAATCTAAGAGGAAACAGCACCAAGGCCAGCAAGAAAACACCGAAAAATCAACTATTCAACAAGTGTAGTCAGGAGGACGCCGGCCCAGCAACCACCCCACTCACCACCACTCAAGGCGACACCACAACAATAACAACAAACATGGCTGCCACCAGCCCATCCTCCCCTCTCTTCCCCGGATTCAACCTACCAAGTAGTCTCTCAGGTATGACCAACGATCCAGATACCCTAAAGTCATGCATCTCCAACTTAGTTATTGAAAATATGAATCTTCGAGAGACGCTAACAAAACAAGACACCAGGATGACACAACTCGAAAACAAAATCCTCAGTCTTGAACAAAAGTTATCAACACCAGGAATGACTAACTGTGACAAGACCATCCAAACAGTCATAGATAGCCATACCCAACAAATAATATCTCTTAATACAAAGGTTGAAGAAGCAGTAAAAGAATGGAAGAACAACTTAGATAACCAGTTCAGTGACTACTTTGCTCTCCAAGAAGATAAAACTGAACAAGATAAACTATCGGACGCAGTAATAGTTAACAGTCCACTTTTTCCCAGTGATATGAACCAAACAAACAGTAAAGAAATTACTCTGCAGATCATAAAGGACCAAACAAGTGTTATTGTACCAGAGTCAGAAATAAAAGAAGCCAGGTTACTAGGATCCCATGGTAGAAAAAGTGTTATGCTTAGATTCCACTCACATGACAGGAAAAAAGACTTAATTATTGCATCTATTAAAGTAAAGAAAGAGGTATACATAAACGAGTGTCTTACCAAAAAACGTCAGAATCTCCTGTATAGAGTCAGAAAACTTAAGCGAGAGAATAATGACACAATACACCAATGCTTCACACGGGATGGGAAAATTCTAGTTAGGAAAACAAATGTAGGTCAACTGTACACAATCACGAACGAGAATGATCTATCACGATTTCTCAGGGATACTAATCTTACAGAGAATAACTAAACAATGTCCAACCTAAAAGCCTACGTAGTGTAGTGTATGTTTTGCTCCATTATTGTTCAAATTTCATTGTACAATCTCTTAGTAATTAAATAATCAACTACCTCATTTTGTGATTTTACTAGTAAGCATAAGTCACCTTTTGTGATTTTCTTATTTACTATTGTTCGCTTAAACATTAGCTGAATTGATACTTTCTCTGTCCATATTACTACCTCATATTTTTTTAAATACTATCAATTGATATTACTTACTAAAATTAATAAATATCATTTTTACTAAAATTTCAATTTACTCTTAACATTTTTGACATTTAATAACCATTACTTGTCTAATTACCTTTACCTGTTTTAATACCACATTTACTATCCTAGATTACTCTTAATTACCTTGTACTGCCATATAACCTCAAGTATAACTACCAGTGCAATATTGAATGAAATAAACATTACTTTTTCACTTTTTTGTAATCATTATTACTTACTAAAATTTTATTAAACACCATATTTACTACCAGTCAATTTTACTTTTGTACATTAAACATTATTTTATACTTCCCATAACATTTTGTAGCCAAATTTTCAAATTTTTATATTCAACCCCAACCTTTATATTATCCCTTGTACCTGTGTACCTGTCTACCCTCTTACTATCATATTATAACCAAGACATTACCATTGTTATTTTTTTACTATTATTCTTTTGGTACTTTAATTGTGAATTTTATTTTGTCAATTTAAATCTAGTTATAATCTTGATCTTGTCAACAACCTATACCAGACTCTAGTGCAATTGCAAGTACCATTTCAAATTGTATTTTTATATTATAAGTTTATATTATAATTCCTACCATCTGTCCATTTAACTTTGCTTACCATTACTTAATTTTAGTCCCTTATATATTTTCTCCTTTATTTTAGCTTTATATAACTATCCTAGTTTATATATTCACAATTGTTAAAATAATCAAGGTGGCTCTGGTGGCCTGGTGGTTAACGCTCTCGCTTCACACGGTGAGGGCCTGGGTTCGATTCCCAGCCAGAGTAGAAACATTGGACGTGTTTCTTTCCACCTGTTGTCTATGTTCCCCATCAGTAAAATGGGTACTTGGGTGTTAGTCGACTGGTGTGGGTCGCATCCTGGGACACTGACCTAAGGAGGCCTGGTCACAGACCGGGCCGCGGGGGCGTTGACCCCCGGAACTCTCTCCAGATAAACTCCAGATAATTCTTAGGTGCTAAAGTAGAATAAGTTCACAATTTTGCCATTATATTCCAAAGCTCATTTATTTGATTACCACTTTATTGTTCACCACAACCTATATTAGTCCCTTTTATATTATAATTTTATACAATAATTCTAACTTTAAAAAATTACCTTTATAGTACTACCTACTATCATATTCCCAAGCTCCACTATTTGATCATCACTTTATTTGTATTAGTCCCTTAGCTCATTATTTTACATTTGTTAAATAATCCAGGTGCTATTTTTTAGCTTAAGACTATTTACTTTGTTTTATACTTAATTCAAACTATAGATTCACTACAAATCTTATGATTACAAGCATTGATCCTGATACCAACCTCTTATTTAATGACTTAAATGAATCAAACAGTTACTGTAATTACTACACTGCAGAACAATCAAAGGCACTTCTCAGTGCCAACAACAACATAACTATCTTTAACTACAATATCAGATCTTTAAGCAAGCATTACGATGACCTCATAGCATTACTAAATTCCTTACATGCCAATATGTCCATCATTACACTAACTGAAACCTGGCTAAAGCCTGATAGTACAGATGTCTATGCCATTCCTGGTTACACAGCCATACACAACTGTAGGCCAGACCAACAAGGGGGTGGCACAGCCATATACTACTCAGACCAACTAGAATGTATCACTAATACTTGCACAAGGGATGAACATGGGGAATATATAATAGCTAAATTCAAATCCAAGTACCTACAAAAACCTCTCACATTGATAAACATCCACAGAGTTCCACAGTCAAACATTAGCCAATTTAGTCAAAATCTAGGAAGTATGATAACTGATGCACGCATGAACAAAGATCACTTACTACTCTCAGGTGACTTCAATATAAATCTCCTGCAAGACCAGGACCCACACGTTACTGAATTCACAAACACAATGAGTAACTGTATGTTACTACCAACAGTAACAAAACCTACAAGAGTTACAGAGACTAGTATTTCCCTACTTGACCACATCTGGACCAACACCATATCCCCTTTAAAATCAGGCATAATTACAGATAATACCACAGACCACTACCCTACTTTCCTCATAACAACTCTTGGTAAACTACCCCAAGACACTACTAAAGTCACCTTCAGACTTCACAATGAGGCAGCCATTAATAACTTCACAACAGCAATAGCAAACATTGATTGGCACACTGAGCTAGAAACCTATACAGATATTGACGAATGTATTAATAATTTTCTAAAAAAAAACCCAATACCTCTATAACAAGCACTGCCCTAAAAAAACTAAACAGATGACAGCAAAGAGACTGAACAGTCCCTGGCTAACACCCAGCATTCTCAAATCCATAAATACAAAACACCAATATGAAAAACAGTACAGAATGGGTCACATAACCAGAGACCAAACAAAACGTTACTCGTCAATCCTAACCAGCCTGATAAGAAGGGCAAAAAAATTGTATTATGAGAACAGATTATCCAACTTACGAGGTGATATAAAAAAGACCTGGAAAACCCTATCAGAAATTCTGGGAACAAAAAAGATATCACGAAATAGCGAAATAAAATTAGCAAAATCAGATGAACCCCAACTCCCACCAACAGAAACAGCAAACAGACTCAATGATTTCTTCTCCACTATAGGACAAAACCTTGCCAATAAAATCCCAAGCTCAGATACCCCACCAAATGACTACCTCACTGGCAACTACCCGAACACACTGTTCCTAGCTCCGACTAACCCATACGAAGTCTCCCTTATTATCAACGCACTAAAAAACAAGGCAGGAGATTTAAATACCTTACCACCCTTTATATACAAAAAAGTGTCACAAGTGCTATCACCAATCATTGCAACACTCTTTAACAAATCCATTGAATCCTCCACCTTCCCTACAGTACTCAAAATAGCAAGGGTCACCCCGATCCACAAAGGAGGAGACCAAACAGAGTTGAATAACTACAGGCCAATATCCAACTTACACCCTCTCTCAAAAATCTTTGAAAAATTAATTCATAAACGAATCTACTCCTACCTTATCTCCCAAAACATACTCAACCCCTGCCAATTTGGATTCAGGCCTAATAAAAATACTAATGATGCTATTATACACATGCTAGAACATATATACACTGCAATAGAGAAAAAAGAAGTCCCACTGGGGATCTTCATTGACTTACGTAAAGCTTTTGATACAGTTGACCATGACTTGCTCCACGTAAAATTGTCACACTATGGTATAAGAGGGCACTCCCTCAACTACCTCAAGTCATACCTCAGCAACAGAAGCCAATATGTGTACGCAAATGGGGCAAACTCTTCTGCGCAACCAATTACAGTTGGTGTCCCACAGGGAAGTGTCCTTGGCCCTCTTCTCTTTCTCCTATACATAAATGACCTTCCAAATGCTTCGCAATTACTCAAACCCACACTATTTGCAGATGACACTACATACGTCTTCTCTCACCCGAGCCCAGTCACGCTAGCCAATACTGTAAATACCGAATTACAGAAAATATCTACCTGGATGAGGACTAACAAACTTACACTAAACATTGACAAAACCTACTTCATTCAGTTTGGTAACAGAGCTACAGATGTCCCTCTTAACATAATGATAAACGGATCACCTATCACAAAACTAACAGAGGGAAAATTCTTAGGAATCCACCTTGATAATAGACTCAAATTTCATACACGCACTGTACTTCCCATCTCCAGGACTCAAGTCCGGCCTGCCGGTTTCCCTGAATCCCTTCATAAATGTTACTTTGCTCACACTCCAACAGCACGTCAAGTATTAAAAACCATTTGTCTCCATTCACTCCTATCAAACACGCTCACGCATGCCTGCTGGAAGTCCAAGCCCCTCGCACACAAAACCTCCTTTACCCCCTCCCTCCAACCCTTCCTAGGCCGACCCCTACCCCGCCTTCCTTCCACTACAGACTGATACACTCTTGAAGTCATTCTGTTTAGCTCCATTCTCTCTACATGTCCGAACCACCTCAACAACCCTTCCTCAGCCCTCTGGACAACAGTTTTGGTAATCCCGCACCTCCTCCTAACTTCCAAACTACGAATTCTCTGCATTATATTCACACCACACATTGCCCTCAGACATGACATCTCCACTGCCTCCAGCCTTCTCCTCGCTGCAACATTCATCACCCACGCTTCACACCCATATAAGAGCGTTGGTAAAACTATACTCTCATACATTCCCCTCTTTGCCTCCAAGGACAAAGTTCTTTGTCTCCACAGACTCCTAAGTGCACCACTCACTCTTTTTCCCTCATCAATTCTATGATTCACCTCATCTTTCATAGACCCATCCGCTGACACGTCCACTCCCAAATATCTGAATACGTTCACCTCCTCCATACTCTCTCCCTCCAATCTGATATTCAATCTTTCATCACCTAATCTTTTTGTTATCCTCATAACCTTACTCTTTCCTGTATTCACCTTTAATTTTCTTCTTTTGCACACCCTACCAAATTCATCCACCAATCTCTGCAGCTTCTCTTCAGAATCTCCCAAGAGCACAGTGTCATCAGCAAAGAGCAGCTGTGACAACTCCCACTTTGTGTGTGATTCTTTATCTTTTAACTCCACGCCTCTTGCCAAGACCCTCGCATTTACTTCTCTTACAACCCCATCTATAAATATATTAAACAACCACGGTGACATCACACATCCTTGTCTAAGGCCTACTTTTACTGGGAAAAAATTTCCCTCTTTCCTACATACTCTAACTTGAGCCTCACTATCCTCGTAAAAACTCTTCACTGCTTTCAGTAACCTACCTCCTACACCATACACTTGCAACATCTGCCACATTGCCCCCCTATCCACCCTGTCATACGCCTTTTACAAATCCATAAATGCCACAAAGACCTCTTTAGCCTTATCTAAATACTGTTCACTTATATGTTTCACTGTAAACACCTGGTCCACACACCCCCTACCTTTCCTAAAGCCTCCTTGTTCATCTGCTATCCTATTCTCCGTCTTACTCTTAATTCTTTCAATTATAACTCTACCATACACTTTACCAGGTACACTCAACAGACTTATCCCCCTATAATTTTTGCACTCTCTTTTATCCCCTTTGCCTTTATACAAAGGAACTATGCATGCTCTCTGCCAATCCCTAGGTACCTTACCCTCTTCCATACATTTATTAAATAATTGCACCAACCACTCCAAAACTATATCCCCACCTGCTTTTAACATTTCTATCTTTATCCCATCAATCCCGGCTGCCTTACCCCCTTTCATTTTACCTACTGCCTCACGAACTTCCCCCACACTCACATCTGGCTCTTACTCACTCCTACAAGATGTTATTCCTCTTTGCCCTATACACGAAATCACAGCTTCCCTATCTTCATCAACATTTAACAATTCCTCAAAATATTCCCTCCATCTTCCCAATACCTCTAACTTTCCATTTAATAACTCTCCTTGGTAGGATGATTCCACAAGCCATTGGTCTCTATTGAAGCCTCCTTTTGCACTTAGGCTCACTCAGATCATCATTTATCTTCTTCCTCTTGGATGGAATTTTCTTCCATGTCTAACATATGCCAAACAAATTATCCCACCTGCACGATGTCCAGGAATATTCTGTTTGCTTTTAAACAATCAGTTCTGATTAAGATTAAAGTCCAGGCAGCAGTGTAAATCTGCGAACTTAACCCTTTGACTGTCGCAGCCGTATATATATGTCTTACGAGGTACCGTGTTTGATGTATATATACTCATAAATTCTAGCGGCTTCAAATCAAGCAGGAGAAAGCTGGTAGGCCCACATGTGAGAGAATGGGTCTGTGTGGTCAGTGTGCACCATATAAAAAAAATCCTGGAGCACGCAGTGCATAATGAGAAAAAAAAAACTCCGACCGTTTTTTTTAATTAAAATGCTGACTTTGTGGTCTATTTTCGTATAGTATTTATTGTTGTATTCTAGTTTTCTTGGTCTCATTTGATAGAATGGAAAACATATTATAGAAATAGAGGTGATTTTGATTGATTTTACTATAAAAAGAACCTAGAAATGGAGCTCAAAGTTGGGGAAATGTTTGATTTTTGCCAATGTTCAACAGTAAACAAATGATGCCATTGTCCAATAAATGTCCAACTAGCCATTCTAATATGCAGTCATGAATGGGTTGATGTTATTTATACAATTATTACAGTATTGCAGTAGTCTGCATAATAGTAAGTCTTCTATTTTATGTTTGAATAAAAATTCAAAATAGAAAGCAAGAGTAATATTAGAGGGGCCTGGAGACATGACTGATGAGCAAAGAAAATGTTATTTTAGAGCCAGAATGTGTGCATTGTTCATTCTGGACCTTATTTTGAAATTGTCATATTTTTTAGTCTTCGTGAAATTGGCCAAATTGCAAATTTCTGACCACATTATTAGGTAGTTGAAATCGGTAAATGGGCAGTTTCTTGTACTCAATCGATAGAAAAAATAGAGTTCTAAAGAAATAGCTATGAGTTTGGGCGACTGGAATAATGGAATTAGCTGAAAATAGGGCTCAAAGTGGGCGAAATCGCCGATTTGTAAACAGCGCTTAGGTCGCTAACTTCGTGAGAGCATAATTCCATCAGTTTTCCATCAAATTTCGTTTTTTTGGTGTCATTACAATCGGGAAAAGATTCTCTATCATTTCATAAGAAAAAATAATTTTTTTTTTTTTTTTGAAATTTTGCGACACCAGGAGACACCTCAGGATTGGGGGTTGCGACAGTCAAAGGGTTAATGCAAAAATTTCGCCTCGGTATCCGATCGAAAACCCAGTATTCGATGCGATTTGTACGAGATGTGTCCACGTGTTGCCTGAACTGCCCCGTGTGTGTCAGTGTTTACAAGCCAGGCAGTTCGGTACATTCCATATTATCACTGTTTTTGGTGCTTGTTTCTGCAAAATAAGTCACCATGGGCCCCAAGAAAGCTTCTATTGCCAACCCTTCGAGAAAAAAGGTGCTAATGACTATTAAAATGAAGAAAGAGATAATTGCAAAGTACGAAAGTGGAGTGCATGTGTCGGAGCTGGCCAGGTTGTATAGTAAACCCCAATCAACCATCTCTACTATAGTGACCAGAAAAACAGCAATCAAGGAAGCTGTTCTTGCAAAAGTTGCAACTGTCATTACGAAACAGGGACTGCAAGTGTTAGAAAATGTTGAGAGACTGTTATTGGTGTGGATAAATGAAAAACAGATAGCAGGAGATAGCATCTCTCAAGCGATCATTTGTGAAAAGGCTAGGCAGTTGCATGACGATTTGGTAAAGAAATTGTCTGCAACTAGTGCTGATGTGAGTGAATTTAAGGCCAGCAAAGGTTGGTTTGAAATATTTAAGAATCGTAGTGGCATACATAGTGTGATTAGGCATGGTGAGGCTGCCAGTTCGGACCAAAAAGCAGCTGAAAAATATGTGAAGGAATTCAAGGATTACATAGACAGTGAAGAATTTAAACCTGAACAAGTGTTTAATTGCAATGAAACTGGCCTGTTTTGGAAGAAAATGCCAAGCAGGACCTACATTACTCATGAGGAAAAGGCACTCCCAGGACATAAGCCTATGAAAGACAGGCTTACTCTGTTGATGTGTGCCAATGCTAGTGGTGATTGCAAAGTGAAGCCTTTATTGGTGTATCACTGAAACTCCCAGAGTGTTCAGGAAAAACAATGTCCTCAAGGCTAATTTGTGTGTGCTGTGAGGGCAAACAGTAAGGCATGGGTCACTAGGGACTTTTTCTATGACTGGTTACACCATGCATTTGCCCCCACTGTGAAAAATTACCTAATTGAAAAGAAATTAGACCTTAAGTGCCTCCTGGTATTAGACGATGCCCCTGGTCATCCTACAGACTTGGCAGAGCGATTTTCTGGGGACATGAGCTTCATTAAGATCAAGTTTTTTGCCTCCTAATACCACTCCTCTCCTGCAGCCCATGGACCAGCAGGTCATTTCCAACTTCAAGAAACTGTACACAAAAGCTGTTTCAAAAGGGCTTTGTAATGACCACAGAAACTCAACTGACTCGAAAAGAGTTTTGGAAGGATCACTTTAATATCCTCAATGGTATAAACCTTATAGGTAAAGCTTGGGAGGGAGTGACTAAGAGGACCTTGAACTCTGCTTGGAAAAAACTGTGGCCAGAATGTGTAGACAAAAGGGATTTTGAACGGTTTGAGGCTAACCCTGGGAATCCTATGCCAGTTGAGGAATCCATTGTGGCATTGGGGAAGTCCTTGGGGTTGGAGGTTAGTGGGGAGGATGTGGAAGAGTTGGTGGAGGAGGACAATGAAGAACTAACCACTGATGAGCTGCTAGATCATCTTCAACAGCAAGAGGCCAGACCTGAGGAAACTGCTTCAGAGGAGGGGATAGAGAAATTGAAGAAGTTGCCTACTTCAAAGATTAAGGAAATGTGTGCAAAGTGGCTTGAAGTGCAAACCTTTTTTGTTGATAATCACCCTGACACAGCTACTGCAAGCCGTGTTGGCAACCTGTACAATGACAATGTTGTGAACCACTTTAGGAAAGTCATAAAAGAACGAGAGGTACAGGCCTCTTTGGACAGATATGTTGTGCGACAGAAGTCCAGTGACTCTCAAGCTGGTCCTAGTGGCATTAAAAGGGAAGTAACCCCGGAAAAGGACTTGCTACCTCAAGTCCTAATGGAAGGGGATTTCCCTTCTGAACACTAACACCATCCACACTCTCCCCTCCTCCCATCCCATCAATCATCACCAGATCTTCATTAAAGGTAAGTGTCATATACAACCTGGCCAGCTCGGAGACATGCACTCCACTTTCATACTTTGTGATTATCTCCTTCATTTCTGTTGTAATTCTCACCCTTTTTACCACAGGGTTGGCACTAGAAGCTTTCTTTGGGCCCATGGTGGCTTATTTAGCAGTTGTAAGCACTAGAAACACTGGAATAATAAAAAATACACCTACCATCTGACTTACGACCTGCTCGACTTACGACCACTCGACTTAGGACCGTGTTTTTATGCCAAATTTCTGGGAAATAAACAACTATTTGTGTTGTACACAGTGTTTATCCTAAACCTTACAGTATAAAATACAGTACTAACAGCATAAAAAGTAAAGTAAAACATGAAATATCAAAATAAAACAATAAAATAAAGTCATTACAAAAATGTTTTGTTGATATTCAGTAGTAAAGTTCGACTTACAACCATTTCGACTTAGGACCGGTTTCTCAGAACCGAACTCGGTCGTAAGTCGGCTGGTAGGTGTATACCGAATGTATGCCTAGAAGTGACCGCACTGGTTTGTAAACACTGGCACACTAACTGAAGGCAAGGCAGCTAAGGCGCGCTCAGGCCAGATGGAAACGTGGACGAGTTAGGAATGAATGTTGTTAGTCGAGTTTTTCATCGTTGGTCGGGCCAAAATTTTTACGCTAAAACACTTTGTTAGGTGATTTTATCATTAGACAATACCTTCGTTGGTCATGGGTCCACTGTACCTTATTGCATATTAGGTAACTGAAGTGATTACAATGGACCCTCAGATATCGGCCAAATCGGATTTCGGCTGCTTTTTTGGCCGAAATTCTATCCTGGATTTCAGCCGGCAACTTGGAAATTGGCCATATTGGACGCGTCCGCCCGCCGCGTGTGTGAGTCAGTCTGTCTGCGTCTCTCAGTGAGTGAGCAACACTCCACACATTCATTCAAACAATTTGTTATAATCCATTGCTTTTTGTGGTTGTTTATTGAGTGTGACTGTGAAATAAGCCACCATGGGCCCAAAGAAGTTCCTAGTGCCAGCCCTTTGGTAAAGGGCTGAGAGAGAGGGGAGAATGTGCCTTCTTCAGTGATTCTATGATGTGTACAATACTAAAGCAGCAGGAGTCGATAAAGGCTATAGTGCCAGCCAGTGATAAAGTGCAGCATTAACAGTGTAGCAAGTAAGTTAAGCGATTAAGCAATAGAAAAAGAATGACATAAAACTCCACCAATATTGTTGGAGGTCTATAGGGCCACTGACAACAAATCTCACCCTGCATATCTTCCACCACCCTAAACCTCTGCCAGCATCTCAATAACCACTTTATTTCTTTACATTATCAATTATGTTTTTATACAACATTTATTTATAAATTATGTACATTGTTTCAGTGTGACTTGTGGTGTTTCAGTGTGACTAGTAGTATGGCTAGTGGTGGTGGCCGCTGCCGCTGCCACCACCACCACTATACAGCTTATACTGTCAGTGGCCCTGATAAACCCAACAACACCACCACCACCATCACCACCACTAGTCACATACATAATGACATATTTTATTCATTCTAGAGTATATATCATTTTTCTGTGTTATTAATATTGTTTATTATGACATATTAGATAAATTGTGATAGATAAATAAACTGTAGATATTTGATACTAGCACCAACAAGAGTCTCTCTCTCGTTTATTCATTTAATCTTGTTTACTCACCTCTCACTCTACATTAAGACTACAGATATTTTAAGGTAAGTAATGAGTGGACACGATTATGTTATAGTTTAATAATAATATTAATAATATTAGTACATATGTATTATTGTAATAATAATAATAATTATTATTATTATTATTAATCTAGGGCACTGGAGCACAGATCCACTGTATAGCACTTTGTCTGGATTTTTTGGGTTATCCTAGGTAATTTATATTATGTATGATAACTGTACTTACGTGTACCTGTGTGTGTGTGAGAGAGAGAGAGAGAGATAGAGAGAGAGAGAGAGAGATACAGAGAGAGAGAGAGATACAGAGAGAGAGACAGCCACATTCAGTCAGCCAACCACCCAGCCGGCCACCCAGCCAGCCAGCCGGATATACATATCACACATGTTCCAGAGCCGTTTTTCTTTACTTAGGGTATAGGTTATACTACATTCTGGCAGGATGACACTACCAGTGGTATTCTCCCATTCCACTGTGTCGACAATACATAAAGATAACAGTAACATATGATACTGTATTATTATTATTATTATCACAATGGCCGATTCCCACAAAGGCAGGGTGGCCTGAAAAAGAAAAACTTTCACCATCATTCACTCCATCACTGTCTTGCCAGAAGGGTGCTTTACACTACAGTTTTTAAACTGCAACATTAACACCCCTCCTTCAGAGTGCAGGCACTGTACTTCCCATCTCCAGGACTCAAGTCCGGCCTGCCGGTTTCCCTGAATCCCTTCATAAATGTTACTTTGCTCACACTCCAACAGCACGTCAAGTATTAAAAACCTCAGGTACGTCTTACTACTTCTACTTACACTTAGGTCATACTACACATACATGTACAAGCATATATATGCACACCCCTCTGGGATTTCTTCTATTTTCTTTCTTGTTATTGTTTATTTCTTCTTATCTCCATGGGGAAGTGGAACAGAATTCTTCCTCCGTAAGCCATGCGTGTTGTAAGAGGCGACTAAAATGCCGGGAGCAAGGGGCTAGTAACCCCTTCTCCTGTATAAATTACTAAATTTAAAAAGAGAAACTTTCGTTTTCTTTTTGGGCCACCCTGCCTTGGTGGGATACGGCCGGTTTGTTGAAAAAAAAAAAAAAAAAAGTGCAAGATTTTAGGTACATCTTGCTACTTCTGCTCACACTAAAGTCACTCTGCACATGCATATACAAACATATATCTATATACACACTCCTCTGGGTTTTCTTCTATCTTCTCACTGGTTCTTGTTCTTGTTTCCTCCATAAGCCGTGCTTATTGAAAGAAGCGACTAAAATGCTGAGAGCGAGGAGCTAGTAACCCCTTCTGTATATATTACTAAATTTAAAAGGAGAAACTTTCGTTTTTCCTTTTGGGCCACCCTGCCTCGGTGGGATACGGCCGGTGTGTTAAAAGAAGGAATAAAAAGTGATGTGGGATGAGAGCAAGTACTGAGGGTGGCTTTTATCATATGAAGAAAATGAATTTAATAATACTATGAGACAGGAAGTGAATATGTACAGTGGACCCCCGGTTAACGATTTTAATCCGTGCAAGAGGGGTAATTGTTATGCGAAATAATCGTTATGTGAATGAATTTTCCCCATAAGAAATAATGGAAATAAAATTAATCCGTGCAAGACACCCAAAAGTATGAAAAAAAAATTTTTTTTACCACATGAAATGTTAATTTTAATACACACAAACTGAAAAAGGCATGCACACTTACATGACACTTACTTTTATTGAAGATCCGGTGATGATTGATGGGATGGGAGGAGGGGAGAGATTATCTGTTACTGTTTAGAAGGGGAATCCCCTTCCATTAGGACTTGAGGTAGTAAGTCCTTTTCTGGGGTTACTTCCCTTCTTCTTTTAATGCCACTAGGGCCAGCTTCAGAGTCACTGGACTTCTTTCGCACAAGATATCTGTCCATAGTGGCCTGTACCTCTCGTTCCTTTATGACTTGCCTAAAGTGTTTCACAACATTGTCAGTGTAATAATCACCAGCACGGCTTGCAATAGCTGTGTGAGGGTGATTTTCATCCATGAAGGTTTGCACTTCAAGCCACTTTGCACAGATTTCCTTTATCTTTGTAGTAGGCAACTTCTTCAATTTCTCTCTCCCCTCCTCTGAACCAGTTTCCCCAGGTCTGGCCTCTTGCTCTTGAAGTTGATCTATCAGCTCATCAGTGGTTAGTTCTTCATTGTCCTCCTCCACCAACTCTTCCACATCCTCCCCACTAACCTCCAACCCCAAGGACTTTCCCAATGCCACAATGGATTCCTCAACTGGCACAGGATTCTCAGGGTTAGCCTCAAACCCTTCAAAATCCCTTTTGTCTACACATTCTGGCCACAGTTTCTTCCAAGCAGAGTTCAAGGTCCTCTTAGTCACTTCCTCCCAAGCCTTACCTATAAGGTTTACACAATTGAGGATATTAAAGTGATCTCTCCAAAACTCTCTTAGAGTCAGTTGAGTTTCTGAGGTCATTACAAAGCACCTTTCAAACAGAGCTTTTGTGTACAGTTTCTTGAAGTTGGAAATAACCTGCTGGTCCATGGGCTGCAGGAGAGGAGTGGTATTAGGAGGCAAAAACTTCACCTTAATGAAGCTCATGTCCCCATAAAGTCGCTCTGCCACGTCTGTAGGATGACCAGGGGCATTGTCTAACACCAGGAGGCACTTAAGTTCTAATTTCTTTTCAGTTAGGTAATCTTTCACATTGGGGGCAAATGCATGGTGTAACCAGTTATAGAAAAATTCCCTAGTGACCCATGCCTTACTGTTTGCCCTCCACAGCACACACAAATTATCCTTGAGGACATTCTTTTGCCTGAACGCTCTGGGAGTTTCAGAGTGATACACTAATAAAGGCTTCACTTTGCAATCACCAGTAGCATTGGCACACATGAGAAAGTAAGCCTGTCTTTCATAGGCTTATGTCCTGGGAGTGCCTTTTCCTCCTGAGTAATGTAGGTCCTGCTTGGCATTTTCTTCCAGAACAGGCCTGTTTCATCACAATTAAACACTTGTTCAGGTTTCAGTCCTTCAGTTTCTATGTACTCCTTGAATTCCTGCACATATTTTTCAGCCGCTTTGTGGTCCGAACTGGCAGCCTCACCATGCCTTATCACACTATGGATGCCACTACGCTTCTTAAATCTCTCAAACCAACCTTTGCTGGCCTTAAATTCACTCACATCATCACTAGTTGCAGGCATTTTTTTAATTAAATCGTCATGCAACTTCCTAGCCTTTTCACATATGATCGCTTGAGAGACGCTATCTCCTGCTATCTGTTTTTCATTTATCCACACCAATAAGAGTCTCTCAACATCTTCCATCACTTGCGATCTTTGTTTCGAAAACACAGTTGAACCTTTGGCAAGAACAGCTTCCTTGATTGTCTTTCTGGTGCCCACAATAGTAGCGATGGTTGATTGGGGTTTCTTGTACAGCTTGACTAGGTCGGCTATACGCACTCCACTTTCATACTTATCAATTATCTCTTTCTTCATTTCTATAGTAATTCTTACCCTTTGAGGTGTAGGGTTGGCACTAGAAGCTTTCTTGGGGCCCATGGTCACTTATTTTCCAGAAACAGCACCGAAAATACTGTAATAATACGAAATATTCCGAGTGTATGCTTGGATGTTACCGCGGAGGCTGGCTGGTAAACAATGGGACGGGCGGCACATGTGAGGCTGGCTGAGGGCACATTGGACGCGTCTCGGACGAAAATCGGTGAGCGGGTTTTTAATCGGTATGCGCGGCAAAAATTTTGCGATTAAAGTAATCGGTATGCGGAAAAATCGCTATGTGATGCCATCGTTATGCGGGGGTCCACTGTATATAGGGGAGTTAGTAGATGGGGAGATGGAGGTATTAGGTAGATGGCGAGAATATTTTGAGGAACTTTTAAATGTTAAGGAAGAAACAGAGGCAGTAATTTCATGCACTGGTCAGGGAGGTATACCATCTTTTAGGAGTGAAGAAGTGTGGGGGAGGTACGTGAGGCATTACGTAAAATGAAAGGGGGTAAAGCAGCTGGAACTGATGGGATCATGACAGAAATGTTAAAAGCAAGGGGGAATATAGTGTTGGAGTGGTTGGTACTTTTGTTTAATAAATGTATGAAAGAGGGGAAGGTACCTAGGGATTGGCAGAGAGCATATATAGTCCCTTTATATAAAGGGAAAGGGGACAAAAGAGACTGTAAAAATTATAGAGGAATAAGCTTACTGATAATACCAGGAAAAGTGTACGGTAGGGTTATAATTAAAAGAATTAGAGGTAAGACAGAATGTAGGATTGCGGATGAGCAAGGAGGTTTCAGAGTGGGTAGGGGATGTGTAGATCAAGTGTTTACATTGAAGCATATATGTGAACAGTATTTAGATAAAGGTAGGGAAGTTTTTATTGCATTTATGGATTTAGAAAAGGCATATGATAGAGTGGATAGAGGAGCAATGTGGCAGATGTTGCAAGTACAGTGGACCCCCGCATAACGATGGCATCACATAGCGATTATTTCGCATACCGCTTACTTTAATTGCAAAAATTTTGCCTCACATACCGCTTAAAAACCCGCTTACCGATTTTCGTCCGAGACGCGTCCAATGTGCGGCCTGAGCCACGCTCACATGTTCCGCCGGTGGCATTGTTTACCAGCCAGCCTCCGCGGTAACATCCAAGCATACAATCGGAATATTTCGTATTATTACAGTGTTTTCGGTGCTTTTTCTGGAAAATAAGTGACCATGGGCCCCAAGAAAGCTTCTAGTGCCAACCCTACAGCAATAAGGGTGAGAATTACAATAGAGATGAAGAAAAAGATCATTGATAAGTATGAAAGTGGAGTGCATGTCTCCGAGCTGGCCAGGTTGTATAATAAACCCCAATCAACCATCGCTACTATTGGTGGTACAGCTGCTGCTGCTGCTGCACTGTCAGCTGCTGCTGCTGCTGCTGCACTGTCAGCTGCTGCTGCTGCTGTAGCACCGTTGTTGGTGTGGCTTATTGAGAATACCAAGAAACAATTAACCCCAGAGGATTTGCCACCCAGGATAACCCAAAAAAGTCAGTGTCATCGAAGACTGTCTAACTTATTTCCATTGGGGTCCTTAATCTTGTCTCCCAGGATGCAACCCACACAAGTCGACTAACACCCAGGTGAACAGGGAAAAATGCCTGGAACTAGTGCTCATATTGGTGAATTTAAAGCCAGCAAAGGTTGGTTTGAGAGATTTAAGAATCGTAGTGGCATACACAGTGTGATAAGGCCTGTTCTGGAAGAAAATGCCAAACAGGACCTACAGTACTCAGGAGGAAAAGGCACTCCCAGGACACAGTGTCTCATCAGTCATTGCTGCATCTTCAATAAAGGTAAGTGTCATTTATTCTTCATTTAGTAGACTAGTACATGCACAATATATACTGTGCATGTACTACTCTACTATTGTGCATGTATCCTTCTCTTTGTGTGTGGGAAAATGTATATTTCATGTGGTAAAATTTTTTTTTTCATACTTTTGGGTGTCTTGCACGGATTAATTTGATTTCCATTATTTCTTATGGGGAAAATTCATTCACATAGCGATTATTTCGCATAACAATTACCCCTCTTGCACGGATTAAAATCGTTAACCGGGGGTCCACTGTATATGGAATAGGTGGTAAGTTATTAAATGCTGTAAAGAGTTTTTATGAGGATAGTGAGGCTCAGGTTAGGGTGTGTAGAAGAGAGGGAGACTACTTCCCGGTAAAAGTAGGTCTTAGACAGGGATGTGTAATGTCACCATGGTTGTTTAATATATTTATAGATGGGGTTGTAAAGGAAGTAAATGCTAGGGTGTTCGGGAGAGGGGTGGGATTAAATTTTGGGGAATCAAATTCAAAATGGGAATTGACACAGTTACTTTTTGCTGATGATACTGTGCTTATGGGAGATTCTAAAGAAAAATTGCAAAGGTTAGTGGATGAGTTTGGGAATGTGTGTAAAGGTAGAAAGTTGAAAGTGAACATAGAAAAGAGTAAGGTGATGAGGGTGTCAAATGATTTAGATAAAGAAAAATTGGATATCAAATTGGGGAGGAGGAGTATGGAAGAAGTGAATGTTTTCAGATACTTGGGAGTTGACGTGTCGGCGGATGGATTTATGAAGGATGAGGTTAATCATAGAATTGATGAGGGAAAAAAGGTGAGTGGTGCGTTGAGGTATATGTGGAGTCAAAAAACGTTATCTATGGAGGCAAAGAAGGGAATGTATGAAAGTATAGTAGTACCAACACTCTTATATGGGTGTGAAGCTTGGGTGGTAAATGCAGCAGCGAGGAGACGGTTGGAGGCAGTGGAGATGTCCTGTTTAAGGGCAATGTGTGGTGTAAATATTATGCAGAAAATTCGGAGTGTGGAAATTAGGAAAAGGTGTGGAGTTAATAAAAGTATTAGTCAGAGGGCAGAAGAGGGGTTGTTGAGGTGGTTTGGTCATTTAGAGAGAATGGATCAAAGTAGAATGACATGGAAAGCATATAAATCTATAGGGGAAGGAAGGCGGGGTAGGGGTCGTCCTCGAAAGGGTTGGAGAGAGGGGGTAAAGGAGGTTTTGTGGGCAAGGGGCTTGGACTTCCAGCAAGCGTGCGTGAGCGTGTTAGATAGGAGTGAATGGAGACGAATGGTACTTGGGACCTGACGATCTGTTGGAGTGTGAGCAGGGTAATATTTAGTGAAGGGATTCAGGGAAACCGGTTATTTTCATATAGTCGGACTTGAGTCCTGGAAATGGGAAGTACAATGCCTGCACTTTAAAGGAGGGGTTTGGGATATTGGCAGTTTGGAGGGATATGTTGTGTATCTTTATATGTGTATGCTTCTAGACTGTTGTATTCTGAGCACCTCTGCAAAAACAGTAACCCTTAATTTTTTGGTGTACAGGCGACATGATCTTCAACAGCCATTATAACTACATGCATTATTATCATCATTAATATTCTC
This sequence comes from Cherax quadricarinatus, assembly GCF_038502225.1. Taxonomy (NCBI): domain Eukaryota; kingdom Metazoa; phylum Arthropoda; class Malacostraca; order Decapoda; family Parastacidae; genus Cherax; species Cherax quadricarinatus. Next base: position 44,949 of record NW_027196724.1, on the reverse strand, counting down.
CAGGATCCAGCACCGAATAGAAGTCTCAACACAATGTTTGGCAACATGCAGCCACTCTCACCAGAAGCTGAAGATGCAGTTCGTAATGGCATCGTTTCAGAGGGAGAAATGTCCAGGACTGGTCCTGCTTACTACTGCAACTCTTGCAGGGTGCCACTGACGGGAGCCAGGCCCTTGGTGCAACATGTAGAGGGCGAAAAGCACAAGAAGAATGTCCTGGCTGCATCGTATAGGAGGGAACCTCATAACAAGGTGAGTTAGGTGTGGTGATGGTGAGTTGGGTGTGTGGTGATGGTGAGTTGGGTGTGGTGATGGTGAGTTGAGTGTGGGGTGATGGTGAGTTGGGTGTGGTGATGGTGAGTTGGGTGTGGGGTGAAAGTGAATTGGGTGTGGGGTGATGGTGAGTTGAGTGTGGGGGTGATGTTGAATTGGATGTGTGGTGATGGTGGGTTGGGTGTAGAGTGACAGTGAGTTGGGCATGGGGTGACAGTGAGGTGAGTGTGGGGTGACCATGGGTGAGTGTAGGGTGACTGTGAGTGAGTGTGGGGTGACAGTGGGTGAGTGTGGAGTGGCAGTGAGGGTAAACTAGTCCCTACCAGCAGAAACATTGAACTTGTGTTCCACATTCCATGAAAATTTTTCATTTAAAAATTCTGAATGGCATTACACCATGTTCCACTTTCCCTGACTTTTCAGTTTCTTTATTTAATAATTTCTTGAATATACTGGTCATCTCCCACTTAGGTAGAGTGACCTGAAAAAAAAGCGGGAACACAGTCACCATCACTAAGTCAATAGCTGTCTTGCCAGTAGTGCACAGACCTCACAGTTCAAATGACCTTCTGCACTGCAGCATCAGGCACTTCCTCCAGGAGTCAAGTATGGCTGACTGGTTTCCCTGAATTCCTTTATAAATATTAACCCTTTCAGGGTCCAAGGCCCAAATCTGGAGTCACGCACCAGTGTCCAAGAATTTTCAAAAAAAAAATTTGTTATTTTTTCTTATGAAATCGTAGAGAATCTTTTTGTGAAGGTAATAAAACAAAAAGTACGAAATTTGGTGGAAAATTGACGAAATTATGCTCTCGCGAATTTTGATGTGTCAGCGATATTTACGAATCGGCGATTTTGCCGACTTTGACTCCCATTTTAGGCCAATTACATTATTCCAATCAACCAAATTCTTAGCTATTTCACTAGTATTACTTCTATTCTATCGATTGAGCACAAGAAATCGCCAAGTCAACTGTTTCAACTACAAAATAAAGTGATCGGAAATTGTTAATTTGGCCAATTTAACACAAAGTTCAAAATATTCCAATTTCAAAATAGGGTCCAGAATAAACAATGTAGGCATTCCTGGCACTAAACTAACATTTCCTCTGTTCATTAGTTATGTTTTGAGGCTTTACAAATAAATTCCATTTTGATTTTTTATTCACATAATGAATTTTTATTCACACCAAAAAATAGAAGATTTACTGTTATGCAATACTGTAATAATTGTATAAATATCATCACCATATTTGTGAATGTATATTAGACCCACCAGCTGACGTGTATTAGACGTGTGAGGTCGTTTGTTTACTCTTGAATATCGGCAAAAATTTAACATTTCCGCTACTTTGAGCTCAGTTTCAAGCCATTTCCAGTGCTAAAACCAATCAAAATCATCTCTATTTCTGTAATATGTCTTCCATTCTATCAAATGAGACCAAGAAATCGCAAATACAACTATAAAAAACATACGAAAAAACACTGCAAAGTTGCTGTTTTAATCGAAAAATCATGATTTCAGTTTTTTTCTCTCATTATACACAGTGTGCTGCAGGATCTGTTTTATGTGGTGCACACATACCACATAGATGTATTCTCTCATATCTAGGCCCAAATGTACCACTCACAGTTTATCAGAGTGAGCTGAGCTCATGGCGTAGATCTACGGTTTGGACCCTGGTTTAGATCTACGGGACGGACCCTGAAAGGGTTAAAAGATTTGTAAAGCCGTAGATCTACGGGACGGACCCTGAAAGGGTTAATGGAAGGCATACTAAAGAAATAACTATGAGTTTGGTTGGTTGGAGCAGTGGAGTTAGCCTGCAACAAATACTCAGTGTTGTTTATGTCACACTCCACCGAGCCAACAAAGCACTCAAATTACTGAGAACACCTTAACCCTTTCAGGGTCCGTGCCCGTAGATCTACGGCTTTATGTTGAGGGTCCAAACCGTAGATCTACGCCATGAGCTCAGCTCACTCTGATAAACTGTGAGTGGTAAATTTGGGCCTAGATATGAGAGAATACATCTATGTGGTATGTGTGCACCACATAAAACAGATCCTGCAGCACACAGTGTATAATGAGAGAAAAAAACTGATCATGATTTTTCGATTAAAACAGCAACTTTGCAGTGTTTTTTCGTATGTTTTTTATAGTTGTATTTGCGATTTCTTGGTCTCATTTGATAGAATGGAAGACATATTACAGAAATAGAGATGATTTTGATTGGTTTTAGCACTGGAAATGGCTTGAAACTGAGCTCAAAGTAGCAGAAATGTTAAATTTTTGCCGATATTCAAGAGTAAACAAACGACCTCACACGTCTAATACACGTCAGCTGGTGGGTCTAATATACATTCACAAATGTGGTGATGATATTTATACAATTATTACAGTATTGCATAACAGTAAATCTTCTATTTTTTGGTGTGAATAAAAATTCATTATGTGAATAAAAAATCAAAATGGAATTTATTTGTAAAGCCTCAAAACATAACTAATGAACAGAGAAAATGTTAGTTTAGTGCCAGGAATGCCTACATTGTTTATTCTGGACCCTATTTTGAAATTGGAAAATTTTGAACTTCGTGTTAAATTGGCCAAATTTCCAATTTCCGATCACTTTATTTTGTAGTTGAAACAGCTGACTTGGCGATTTCTTGTGCTCAATCGATAGAATAGAAGTAATACTAGTGAAATAGCTAAGAATTTGGTTGATTGGAATAATGTAATTGGCCTAAAATGGGAGTCAAAGTCGGCAAAATCGCCGATTCGTAAATATCGCTGACACATCAAAATTCGCGAGAGCATAATTTCGTCAATTTTCCACCAAATTTCGTACTTTTTGTTTTATTTCCTTCACAAAAAGATTCTCTACGATTTCATAAGAAAAAATAACAAATTTTTTTTTTTTAAATTCTTGGACACTGGTGCGTGACTCCAGATTTGGGCCTTGGACCCTGAAAGGGTTAAAAAATGAGACCAGTTTGATCAATATTATATAGTTGGTTATCAAAGTATTATTGCAAACATACTGCAAATGTTGCTCTGAAATACAGTGGACCCCCGCATAACGATTACCTCCGAATGCGACCAATTATGTAAGTGTATTTATGTAAGTGCGTTTGTATGTGTATGTTTGGGGGTCTGAAATGGACTAATCTACTTCACAATATTCCTTATGGGAACAAATTCGGTCAGTACTGGCACCTGAACATACTTCTGGAGTGAAAAAATATCGTTAACCAGGGGTCCACTGTATTCTCAAAAGTGACATTTGGCAAATTGGTTGTTTTTCTTTAGGTTGCAATCTTCTCAAAAGTAGCATTTGGTGAGCTTGTTTTCTTCACCTTGTATATAGCCATTTTCTTTTTTTTTAACATGTCAACCATTTCCCACCAAGGCAGGGTGACCCAAAAAGAAAGAAAAAACCCAAAAGAGAGAAAAAACCTTCATCATCCAACACTTTCACCATCACTCATACATAGATATTTTTAGTAGCTTGGTGTTAACAGTGTCTTAGATCTAAGCATAGCCAGGTTTGAGTGGGAGAAGACATAAGTTGTGTCATCTGTGAGTAGAACTGGTTTAAGGAGTTTAGATGCTTTGGGGAGGTCATTGATGTAAATGAAAAAGAGTAGTGGGTCAAGGACACTACCCTGTGGGACTCCAACAACTACAGGCTGAATAGTGGAGGTAACTCATTTGTCCTAGGTAGTAGGTTGGTAGACAGCAACCACCTAGGGAGGTATTACCATCCTGCCAAGTGAGTGTAAAACGAAAGCCTGTAATTGTTTTACATGATGGTAGGATTGTTGGTGTCCTTTTTTTCTGTCTCATGAGCATGCAAGATTTCAGGTACGTCTTGCTACTTCTACTTACACATAGGTCACACTACACATACATGTACAAGCACATATATACACACCCCTCTGGGTTTTCTTCTATTTTCTTTCTAGTTCTTATTCTTGTTTATTTCCTCTTATCTCCACGGGGAAGTGAAACAGAATTCTTCCTCCGTAAACCATGCATGCTGTAATAGACGACTAAAATGCCGGGAGCAAGGGGCTAGTAACCCCTTCTCCTGTATATATTACTAAATGTAAAAGGAGAAACTTTTGTTTTTTCTTTTGGGCCACCCCACCTCGGTGGGATACGGCCGGTGTGTTGAAAGAAACTCATTTGTGTGTACATACAGTGGAACCTTGGTACTCGAACAATTTGGTATTCGAACTCTTTGTTCAGTAAACAAATTACTCGGTTATCGACCGTTTCCTCAACACTCGACCAAACAAACATGACCTGCCAGAACTTTGCTGTAAACTATTTCGTGTTTCCTCGCATTTTTTGGTGTTTTTCTATATTGTTTAAATAAGTCACCATGGGGCCTAAGAGAGTTAGTGATAACAGCCAACCAAAAGGAAAATTTGTTGGGAAAAAATCGTTCATTGCTCAAACAGATCAGCACTCGAACAGCCTTCTGGAATGAATTAAGTTCGAGTGCCAAGGTTCCGCTGTACTGGTGTCTTTTACTAACACAAGATTTTAGGTAATCGAGGGAGTGTCCTCTGACACCATAATGTTCATGTTTTAGGTACAAGAGAGTGTGGTCTTCTGTATCAAGTGCTTTCTGCAGGTCTGTGAAGAGTCCCAGGGGATATTCAAGCACTTGTATAATTGCATCATTCGTACCTTTTTCGGCCTAAATCCAAACTGGCAGGGGTTAAGTACATTGTGGGATAATAGGAAGGAGTAAATTCACTTGTGTATTATTTTTTCAAAGATTTTAGATAGTAAGGGCAAGTTCAGTATAGGTCAATAGTTATTCAGTTTAGTTGGAGTGCCTCCTTTGAGGATCGGGGTAACCCTTACTGTCTTGAGTATGGATGGAAGGTTGAAGATTCCACAGATTTGTTAGATATGCAGTAATGGGTAACAGCACATGAGCTGGTTTTTTATACATAAGTGGTGGCAAGTTATTCAGGTCTCCTGTCTTAATTTTTAGTGATTTGATGATGAGTGAGACTTCAGTAGGGTTTGTTGGTGGTAGATATAGAGTATCTGCTTTCATAATACAGTTGTTTAGACTTCTGTATTAGATTAGTAAGTATTTAGGTGTATCATTTTGTCTGTTCTTTTGTTATTAGATCCGGTATGAATTGTTTCTCAGTAGATGTTTCTTATCAATGGATTTGAGGATACTATTTGTAAGCCATGGGCTGTTTAGTCTCTGCTGTAATCTGCTTTGTTTTAATTGGACAATGCCTGTTATAGAGATTTTGGGTTTTTTTGAAGAAAAAAATTTGACATTCATCAATATCATGACTGTTGGCTTGATCTCTCTGCCAGTCAATGTCACTTAATGCTGAAATAAAGTTAGTTACTGATGACTCATCATGTAGTCGGAAAGAGATCTTACTCCTGTCTCGAGGCAATTTACATAAGTTGGTTATGATAAAGGTGGGGTAGTGGTCTGTGGTGTTATCTGTGATTATCCCTGCTTTTAGTGGGGATATAGCGTTGGTCCAGACATAGTCAAGTAAAGAGGCACTTGCCTCAGAGATTCTTATTGGCTTAGTTATAGATAGTAGGAGCAAGCAGTTGTTCATAGTGTGTGAAATTGGCTACTTTAGAGTCAGCTGCTTGGATGAGGTTTATGTTGAAGTCACCTATTAGTATCAGGTGATGCTTGTTCAATTCTTAGTCAGTTATAATGTTTTTTTAGGGTATCACTAACTGTATAAGGATTAGTGTGAGGTAATCTGTAGATTACTTCAACAGTTATATATATATATTTTTTTTTTCTTTTTAGGTTTTTGGATGAGAATTTTGCAAATATATATTCACCATTTTCATGCCTGGAGCAGGCAGATTTAATACATTCTAGTTCACCAGAATAGTAGATAGCATCTGTACTATGATGTTGGCACTCTTCTGGCAAGACAGTAATTCAGTAAGTGACAACGAAAGTATTTTCTTCTTTGTGAGTCACCATACCTTGGTGGAAGATGGCCAGAATATTAAAACAAAAAATTGGTGGGCTAATTTTTATGTTGTGCTTTTTTCTTACATCAAAAGTAATTTGTTTTCCTCTGGCAGGGGCCTCAAGACTTGAGGGGTATGAACAGCGAGTCACCATCTACTAACAATGAGGTAAGAGAAGCTAACAGTACACAAATAACCCGCACATAAAAGAGAGAAGCTTACGACGACTTTGTCAATGGTCCAAGTCGGACCGAAACGTTGTCGTAAGCTTCTCTCTTTTATGTGCGGGTTATTTGTGTATCGTTCCAGTCACGGTATTGTGCCTTTTTGTTATTTAGAAGCTGACAGGTTTATATATCTCTAATAGTAAGATAATCGTTGATAGCCTACCGTAGATAATTGAGTGATAAAGCCAACAGATTTTTAATAAATGCAGGTTTTTATTAGTGATGTGTAATGGTGTAAGGGATGTAGTATATGAACAATACAAGGTACTATCAAAGGATGATGTCAGGGTGAAATTTAATTAATTATTTTCACGCGATTTATAAGTCCCTTTAACCTGTTAACTGTCCAATAGTAGATGTACGTTCTCTCGCCCAGTGCTCTGAGTATTCAAAAAAAAATTATTTTTTTAATTAAAGAGGGTAATTTTCTGTGTGTAATAAGACCAAAAAACAAAAATTGGGGGGGGGGCAGTACTTACTGAGATATAAGACTGCAAAGTTGGCGCTGGATTCTCATCTGACGGCAACATGGAGTCCTTCCGCTTGCAGAAGTGTTTTTTTGTTGTTGTTGTTGTTGTTGTTGTTTATATAATTTTTATGATCTAATAATTACAATTTGTAGTAGTTCTTGTGATTTCATAGCCAATGTTTGTTCTGACACTAATATTAGGTACTGAAATAGTACTCAAATAGTCACAAACACACTGACAGGTGAACATTTTCACCTCCCTTGGTCACATACTATTGTCTAGAAATATATACAAAGTATTTATAGGTCCCAACAATGTTTTAGACATGCTGGAGAATATATGAAACTCTTTGAAGCACGGTGTAAGACGAGTGTCACTCCACTTGATGATCGTGCACTACCCTGGCTTTATTTGTTTTCCCTGTTACATATAAACATGTCTATCTGTTTGTCTATCTATATTTTTCTGTCTGTCTAGCTCTGTCTCTGCTTTTCTGTCTTACTGTGTCTTCCTGTCTCTATGTGTGCTTGTCTCTCCTTCTGTCTCAGAGAGCCGCTCACAAACAGGTATTACACACGATGCAGAGTCGTCACGTCTGATTCCTGAACAAGTGAAAATGCATATTACTTACCAGTCATGCTTATTATGCCTTATATCTACAAGCACAGTATAGCACTTTGTCTGGATTTTTTGGGTTATCCTAGGTAATTTACCCTACGTATAAACAAACAACAAACAAATTTTATTTCTTTGCAAGGTTACATTGAGATTATGAAATTACAATGATGGGGTACAGTGCAAAGAGAGCCACTGTCATGCCTAGGCATTATGGGCAGACTTAATTTAATGGCTTATATACTACTTAACCCCTTGACTGTCGCAACCCCCAATCCTGAGGTGTCTCCTGGTGTCGCAAAATTTCAAAAAAAAAAGAAAAAAAAAAATTTCTTATGAAATGATAGAGAATCTTTTCCCGATTGTAATGACATCAAAAAAAAAAAAAGAAATTTGATGGAAAACTGACGGAATTACGCTCTCGTGAAGTTAGCGACCTTGGCGATATTTACAAATCGGCGATTTTGCCCACTTTGAGCCCTATTTTTGGCTAATTCCATTGTTGCAGTCGAACATCAGTCATGTCTCCAGGCCCCTCTGATATTACTCTTGCTTTCTATTTTGAATTTTTATTCAAACAAAAAATAGAAGATTTCCTATTATGCAGACTACTGCAATACTATAATAATTGTGTAAATAACATCAACCCATTCATGACTGCATATTAGAATGGCTAGGTGGACATTTATTGGACAATGACATCGTATGTTTACTTTTGAACATCGGCAAAAATCAAACATTTCCCTTACTTTGAGCTCCATTTCCAGGTTCTTTTTATAGTAAAATCAATCAAAATCACTTCTATTTCTATAATATGTTTTCCATTCTATCAAATGAGACCAAGAAAACGAGAATACAACCATAAATACTATACGAAAATAGATCACAAAGTCGGCATTTTAATTAAAAAAAACGGTCTGAGTTTTTTTTTTTCTCATTATGCACTGCGTGCTCCAGGATTTTTTTTATATGGTGCACACTGACCACACAGACCCATTCTCTCACATGTGGACCTACCAACTTTCTCCTTCTTGATTTGAAGCCGCTAGAATTTATGAGTATGTATACGTCAAACACGGTACCTCGTAAGACGTATATATACAGCCGCAACAGTCAAAGGGTTAATACTAAAGAAATTGATCATAGTTGTTTAAGTTATACATCTTCTTTGTTTATTTTTTTTTTTTTTTTTCAACAAGTCGGCCGTCTCCCACCGAGGCAGGGTGACCCAAAAAGAAAGAAAATCCCCAAAAAGAAAATACTTTCATCATCATTCAACACTTTCACCTCACTCACACATAATCACTGTTTTTGCAGAGGTGCTCAGAACACAACAGTTTAGAAGCATATACGTATAAAGATACACAACATATCCCTCCAAACTGCTAATATCCCAAACCCCTCCTTTAGAGTGCAGGCATTGTACTTCCCATTTCCAGGACTCAAGTCCGGCTATATAAAAATAACCGGTTTCCCTGAATCCCTTCACTAAATATTACCCTGCTCACACTCCAACAGATCGTCAGGTCCCAAATACCATTCGTCTCCATTCACTCCTATCGAACACGCTCATGCACGCCTGCTGGAAGTCCAAGCCCCTCGCCCACAAAACCTCCCTTACCCCTTCCTTCCAACCTTTTCGAGGACGACCCCTACCCCGCCTTCCTTCTCCTACAGATTTAAATGCTCTCCATGTCATTCTACTTTGATCCATTCTCTCTAAATGACCAAACCACCTCAACAACCCCTCTTCAGCCCTCTGACTAATACTTTTATTAACTCCACACCTTCTCCTAATTTCCACACTCCGAATTTTCTGCATAATATTTACACCACACATTGCCCTTAGACAGGACATCTCCACTGCCTCCAACCGCCTCCTCGCTGCTGCATTTACAACCCAAGCTTCACACCCATATAAGAGTGTTGGTACTACTATACTTTCATACATTCCCTTCTTTGCCTCCATAGATAACGTTTTTTGACTCCACATATACCTCAACGCACCGCTCACCTTTTTTCCTTCATCAATTCTATGATTAACCTCATCCTTCATAAATCCATCCACTGACACGTCAACTCCCAAGTATCTGAAAACATTCACTTCTTCCATACTCCTCCTCCCCAATTTGATATCCAATTTTTCTTTATCTAAATCATTTGATACCCTCATCACCTTACTCTTTTCTATGTTCACTTTCAACTTTCTACCTTTACACACACTCCCAAACTCATCCACTAACCTTCGCAATTTTTCTTTAGAATCTCCCATAAGCACAGTATCATCAGCAAAAAGTAACTGTGTCAATTCCCATTTTGTATTTGATTCCCCATAATTTAATCCCACCCCTCTCCCGAACACCCTAGCATTTACTTCTTTTACAACCCCATCTATAAATATATTAAACAACCATGGTGACATTACACATCCCTGTCTAAGACCTACTTTTACCGGGAAGTAGTCTCCCTCTCTTCTACACACCCTAACCTGAGCCTCACTATCCTCATAAAAACTCTTTACAGCATTTAGTAACTTACCACCTATTCCATATACTTGCAACATCTGCCACATTGCTCCCCTATCCACTCTATCATATGCCTTTTCTAAATCCATAAATGCAATAAAAACTTCCCTAGAGAGGAGAGTTATTAAATGGAGAGTTAGAGGTATTGGGAAGATGGAGGGAATATTTTGAGGAATTGTTAAATGTTGATGAAGATAGGGAAGCTGTGATTTCGTGTATAGGGCAAGGAGGAATAACATCTTGTAGGAGTGAGGAAGAGCCAGTTGTGAGTGTGGGGGAAGTTCGTGAGGCAGTAGGTAAAATGAAAGGGGGTAAGGCAGCCGGGATTGATGGGATAAAGATAGAAATGTTAAAAGCAGGTGGGGATATAGTTTTGGAGTGGTTGGTGCAATTATTTAATAAATGTATGGAAGAGGGTAAGGTACCTAGGGATTGGCAGAGAGCATGCATAGTTCCTTTGTATAAAGGCAAAGGGGATAAAAGAGAGTGCAAAAATTATAGGGGGATAAGTCTGTTGAGTATACCTGGTAAAGTGTATGGTAGAGTTATTATTGAAAGAATTAAGAGTAAGACGGAGAATAGGATAGCAGATGAACAAGGAGGCTTTAGGAAAGGTAGGGGGTGTGTGGACCAGGTGTTTACAGTGAAACATATAAGTGAACAGTATTTAGATAAGGCTAAAGAGGTCTTTGTGGCATTTATGGATTTGGAAAAGGCGTATGACAGGGTGGATAGGGGGGCAATGTGGCAGATGTTGCAAGTGTATGGTGTAGGAGGTAGGTTACTGAAAGCAGTGAAGAGTTTTTACGAGGATAGTGAGGCTCAAGTTAGAGTATGTAGGAAAGAGGGAAATTTTTTCCCAGTAAAAGTAGGCCTTAGACAAGGATGTGTGATGTCACCGTGGTTGTTTAATATATTTATAGATGGGGTTGTAAGAGAAGTAAATGCGAGGGTCTTGGCAAGAGGCGTGGAGTTAAAAGATAAAGAATCACACACAAAGTGGGAGTTGTCACAGCTGCTCTTTGCTGATGACACTGTGCTCTTGGGAGATTCTGAAGAGAAGTTGCAGAGATTGGTGGATGAATTTGGTAGGGTGTGCAAAAGAAGAAAATTAAAGGTGAATACAGGAAAGAGTAAGGTTATGAGGATAACAAAAAGATTAGGTGATGAAAGATTGAATATCAGATTGGAGGGAGAGAGTATGGAGGAGGTGAATGTATTCAGATATTTGGGAGTGGACGTGTCAGCGGATGGGTCTATGAAAGATGAGGTGAATCATAGAATTGATGAGGGGAAAAGAGTGAGTGGTGCACTTAGGAGTCTGTGGAGACAAAGAACTTTGTCCTTGGAGGCAAAGAGGGGAATGTATGAGAGTATAGTTTTACCAACGCTCTTATATGGGTGTGAAGCATGGGTGATGAATGTTGCAGCGAGGAGAAGGCTGGAGGCAGTGGAGATGTCATGTCTGAGGGCAATGTGTGGTGTGAATATAATGCAGAGAATTCGTAGTTTGGAAGTTAGGAGGAGGTGCGGGATTACCAAAACTGTTGTCCAGAGGGCTGAGGAAGGGTTGTTGAGGTGGTTCGGACATGTAGAGAGAATGGAGCGAAACAGAATGACTTCAAGAGTGTATCAGTCTGTAGTGGAAGGAAGGCGGGGTAGGGGTCGGCCTAGGAAAGGTTGGAGGGAGGGGGTAAAGGAGGTTTTGTGTGCGAGGGGCTTGGACTTCCAGCAGGCATGCGTGAGCGTGTTTGATAGGAGTGAATGGAGACAAATGGTTTTTAATACTTGACGTGCTGTTGGAGTGTGAGCAAAGTAACATTTATGAAGGGGTTCAGGGAAACCGGCAGGCCGGACTTGAGTCCTGGAGATGGGAAGTACAGTGCCTGCACTCTGAAGGAGGGGTGTTAATGTTGCAGTTTAAAAACTGTAGTGTAAAGCACCCTTCTGGCAAGACAGTGATGGAGTGAATGATGGTGAAAGTTTTTCTTTTTCGGGCGACCCTGCCTTGGTGGGAAACGGCCAGTGTGATAATAAAAAAAAAAAATACGTCTTACGCGCCACTGTTTCTGACATATTTAAAGGCATAAATTCTAGCGGCTTCAACTCAAGCAGGAGAAAGCTGATAGGCACACATTTGAGAGAATGGGTCTGTGTGGTCAGTATGCACCACATAAAAAACCCTGCAGCACGCAGTGCGTAATGAGGGAAAAAAAAAACTATGACCGGTTTTTTTTTGGATTAAAACGCTGACTTAGAGGTGTATTTTCATATAGTATTTATCGTTGTATTCTCGTTTTCATGGTCTCAGGTGATAAAATGGAAAACATTTTACAGAAATAGAGATGATTTTGATTACTTTCACAATGAAAACAACCTTGAAATTGAGCTCAAAGTAGCGGAAATGTTCGATTTTTACCAATGTTCAGGAGTAAGCAAATCACACCACATGTCCAATACACGTCAACTGGGGAGTCTAATATTCTTTCACTAGTGCACTGATATTATTTATACCATTTTTACAATAATGCAGTAGTCTGCATAACAGTAAATTTTGTATTTTTTGTATGAATAAAAAATCAAAATAGAAAGCAATAGTAATATAAGAGGGGCCTAGAGACATGACTAATGAACAGAGGATATGTTATTTTAGTGCCAAGAATGTCTACATTGTTTATTCTGGACCCTATTTTGAAATTGGCATCTTTTTTAATTTGCGTGAAATTGGCCAAATTGCCAATTTCTGACCACTTTATTGGGTAGTTCAAATCGGTAAATGGGCAGTTTCTTGTACTCAATGATAGAAAAAAGAGTTCTAAAGAAATAGCTATGAGTTTGGTCAACTGTAACAACGGAATTGGCCAAAAACAGGGCTCAAAGTCGGCAAAATCGCCGATGCGTATATGTCGCTGAAACCGTTAACTTCGCGGAGCATAATTCCGTGAGTTTTCGACCAAATTTCGTGCTTTTGGTGTCATTACCATCTGGAAAAGATTCTCTTATCATTTCATAAGATTTTTTTTCAAAAAATTTGCGACATAGAATGATAGTTTCAGAAAGGGGCTTGCGACAGTCAAAGGGTTAAGAATTAATTTTCCTTATAAGAAATAATGGAAATCCAATTAATCCGTTTCAGACATCCAAAAATATTAACAAAAAATGTTTTTTTTTTAAAGGCTAAATATAAATATACATCCAGAAAACAATGACAAATATAAAGCACTAATAAAATGGATTAATGAACATTTAGCATCACACTTACCTTTATTGACTTACCTTAACTGACTGGACTTGTTGGTGTATGACAGACACATAGGAGGCAAGAGGAAGACAAGTTTATTATGCTTCAATATGATGCTAATATCATCTCTACAGCTTATTTATCTATCACAATTCATCTAATATGACATTATAAACAATATTAATAACATAGAAACATGATATATACTCTAGAATGAATAAAATATGTCATAATGTATGAGAGGAGTAAATGGTGTAAGTGTTATTGTTGGGTTTAAGGGCCGCCACTGAGAGAAGCCATGTTGGTGGCGGTGGAGGATTTTGCCAGCACCACACACTTAAACAATATGTAATTTACTAAGAAATAAACAATGTATGTAATTTATAAATAAGAAATATTTACATTTTAATTTATAAATAAGTAAGTTTATTCAGGTATACACAAATACAGTTACATAGATTATTATACATAGCAGCATACATATGTGTAAAGTACCTAGGATAACCCCAGAAAGTTAGAGTGAGTTATTTCCATTGGGGTCCTTTTATATTTACATTTAATATATTTACTTTTATGCTTACACTTTTATATTTACACTTACCTTGGAGATGTTAGTTTAATTAGTTAGTTTGATGGAAGAGATGCTGGCAGAGGTTTAGGGTAGTGGAAGATAGCAGGCCAGCGTATGTTCAACGGATGTACACACATCCAACAACATTGGAGAGTTACTTTCGTGTTGTTTTTCTATCGCTTACTCGCTTAACTTACTTGCTACACTGTTAATTCTACACTTTATCGCTGGCTGGCACTATAGCCTTTATCGATACCTGCTGCTTTAGTATCGTACATATCGTAGAATCACTGAATCACTGCAGAAGGCACATTCTCCCCTCTCTCTTCCTCCTCCACTTTGGTACTTTGCTACGAGTTTTTTCTTGAATTTTATTGTGTTTCTTTCCTTCTTTATCACAGGGCTGGCACTAGAAACTTTCTTTGGGCCCATGGTGGCTTATTTAGCAGTTTTAAGCACTAAAATCACTGGAATAATACAAAATATATTATAAGCAGTAAATTTTGGCCTGTGCGGTGAGTGTGCACAGGGTAAAAAAAAATTCTGCCCCATGCAGTGGATGATCTGAAAAGCAAAACTCTGACCTTGTGTTTGGTATAAAACAGTGACTTTGAGGTATTTTCTAGGATGGTTTTTTATGATTTTATTGGCTGTTTCTTGGTATTGATAGACCCAAAAACATACTACTGGAATAAAGATGATTTTAATTGGTTCCACTGCTGGAAGTAGCTTGAAATCTGCCTCAAGGTAGCCATTATTCGATTTTTGCCAATATTCCTGAGGACATGTTAGGCCTCTCTTGCACTGGTCTGTTTTGTAGGATTTTTACTAGGTGTGATTCAGTTACTGAGACACTGTAAACAATGGCATTATCCAAGAAATATGGTAAATCTTCAAATTTTTTGTGTGAATTCAAAATGGAAGGCAAGTGTTATATAGGAGAAGCCTGAGGACATGATTAATGAACAGAGGAAATGTTATTTTAGTGCCAGGAATGTCTACAGTGTTTATTTTGGATTCTGTTTCTAGATTGGAATTTTTTTAATTATGCATAAAATTGGCCAAATTAAAAAATTCTGTGCACTTTATAAGGCAGTGTTGGTAATTGAATGGAAGGTTTCTTGTATTCAATCAATAGAACAGAAGGCATAGTAGTGAAATACCTAAGAATTCGGTCAAAATTTGTATTTTTGGTGCCATTAACTTCAGAAAAAAAAATTTTTTCATGTCAGTAGACAAAAATATTTTTTTTAAATGTGGACACTGAGCACTTTTAATTTTAGCAATTTAAACAGCGAAAGGGTTAATGTATCTGGGGTGGTCTTACACGGCCATCCAGTGTCTTTTCCTCTGATGAGGTTGTCTGTGCCACCAGAATCCACAAAACATTTCACTTCAAATAAATAGCAAAAAGGCACAATAGTGTGACTGGAACAATACACAAATAACCCGCACATAGGAGAGGGAAAGAGGAGCACTGCAAGGTTATTTATTTATTTATTTATTAACAATTTGAGCACACATACAGAGGTACAAAAAAATACAGATAAGAGCAGCATGCCAAAGCCACTTATACTATGCATAGCATTATGGGCTGGCTTAAAATTAACTTAAGATTACTAAGCAATGATGAAATCAGTGATAAAACATTAATGTAAACAGATTACTATAAAGCACAAGTGAGTATTACAAAGACAGGTCATATGGTTGCATGCATTGTTGTACAATCAGACGTATGGAGTATTCTGTTAGGTAGTATATTTAAAAAATAATAAAGTTAGATTGGGTTTTAGGTTTAACATTTTATTTTTTTTTATTATCACACTGGCCGATTCCCACCAAGGCAGGGTGGCCTGAAAAAGAAAAACTTTCACCATCATTCACTCCATCACTGTCTTGCCAGAAGGGTGCTTTACACTACAGTTTTTAAACTGCAACATTAACACCCCTCCTTCAGAGTGCAGGCACTGTACTTCCCATCTCCAGGACTCAAGTCCGGCCTGCCGGTTTCCCTGAATCCCTTCATAAATGTTACTTTGCTCACACTCCAACAGCACGTCAAGTATTAAAAACCATTTGTCTCCATTCACTCCTATCAAACACGCTCACGCATGCCTGCTGGAAGTCCAAGCCCCTCGCACACAAAACCTCCCTTACCCCCTCCCTCCAACCTTTCCTAGGCCGACCCCTACCCCGCCTTCCTTCCACTACAGACTGATACACTCTTGAAGTCATTCTGTTTCGCTCCATTCTCTCTACATGTCCGAACCACCTCAACAACCCTTCCTCAGCCCTCTGGACAACAGTTTTGGTAATCCCGCACCTCCTCCTAACTTCCAAACTACGAATTCTCTGCATTATATTCACACCACACATTGCCCTCAGACATGACATCTCCACTGCCTCCAGCCTTCTCCTTGCTGCAACATTCATCACCCACGCTTCACACCCATATAAGAGCGTTGGTAAAACTATACTCTCATACATTCCCCTCTTTGCCTCCAAGGACAAAGTTCTTTGTCTCCACAGACTCCTAAGTGCACCACTCACTCTTTTTCCCTCATCAATTCTATGATTCACCTCATCTTTCATAGACCCATCCGCTGACACGTCTACTCCCAAATATCTGAATACGTTCACCTCCTCCATACTCTCTCCCTCCAATCTGATATCCAATCTTTCATCACCTAATGTTTTTGTTATCCTCATAACCTTACTCTTTCCTGTATTCACCTTTAATTTTCTTCTTTTGCACACCCTACCAAATTCATCCACCACATTTATGTGATATAATTGTGAGAAACATTTAAGATATACAATTTATAAGGTTCAGTTATTCAGTATTTATTTGGTTTTGGGTGAGTAAGTGATCTTTGAGAAGAGACTTGAATTTATAAACAGGTAGTGTTTCTTTTATATTTACAGGTAATGAATTCCAGATTTTAGGGCCTTTTATGTGCATTGAGTTTTTGCATAGTGTGAGATGGACACGAGGAACATCAAAGAGTGATCTGTGCCTTGTGTTATGGTCATGTGTTCTGTTGAGGTTGGCAAGGAGATGTTTGAGGGGAGGGTTAATATCAGAGTTAAGTGTTCTATGTATGTAATAGGTGCAGTAATAAGTATGGATGTTTTGTATGGTGAGTAGGTTTAGTGTATTGAATATTGGTGGAGTGTGCTGCCTGTAGTGAGAATTTGTTATCATTCTAACTGCAGCCTTTTGTTGGGTAATTAGTGGTCTGAGATGGTTAATTGTTGTTGAGCCCCATGCACAAATTCCATAGGTGAGATAGGGGTAAATAAGAGAGTGATATAGGGCCAGGAGGGCTGACTGTGGAGCATAGTACCGTATCTTCGATAGTATGCCTACAGTCTTGGAAATTTTCTTAGAAATTTGTTGTATATGTGTATGAAATTTGAGTCTATTATCAAGGTGGATTCCTAAGAATTTTCCCTCTGTTAGCTTTGTGATAGGTGATCCGTTTATCATTATGTTAAGAGGGACATCTGTAGCTCTGTTACCAAACTGAATGAAGTAGGTTTTGTCAATGTTTAGTGTAAGTTTGTTAGTCCTCATCCAGGTAGATATTTTCTGTAATTCGGTATTTACAGTATTGGCTAGCGTGACTGGGCTCGGGTGAGAGAAGACGTATGTAGTGTCATCTGCAAATAGTGTGGGTTTGAGTAATTGCGAAGCATTTGGTAGGTCATTTATGTATAGGAGAAAGAGAAGAGGGCCAAGGACACTTCCCTGTGGGACACCAACTGTAATTGGTTGTGCAGAAGAGTTTGCCCCATTTGCGTACACATATTGGCTTCTGTTGCTGAGGTATGACTTGAGGTAGTTGAGGGAGTGCCCTCTTATACCATAGTGTGACAATTTTACGTGGAGCAAGTCATGGTCAACTGTATCAAAAGCTTTACGTAAGTCAATGAAGATCCCCAGTGGGACTTCTTTTTTCTCTATTGCAGTGTATATATGTTCTAGCATGTGTATAATAGCATCATTAGTATTTTTATTAGGCCTGAATCCAAATTGGCAGGGGTTGAGTATGTTTTGGGAGATAAGGTAGGAGTAGATTCGTTTATGAATTAATTTTTCGAAGATTTTTGAGAGAGGGTGTAAGTTGGATATTGGCCTATAGTTATTCAACTCTGTTTGGTCTCCTCCTTTGTGGATCGGGGTGACCCTTGCTATTTTGAGTACTGTAGGGAAGGTGGAGGATTCAATGGATTTGTTAAAGAGTGTTGCAATGATTGGTGATAGCACTTGTGACACTTTTTTGTATATAAAGGGTGGTAAGGTATTTAAATCTCCTGCCTTGTTTTTTAGTGCGTTGATAATAAGGGAGACTTCGTATGGGTTAGTCGGAGCTAGGAACAGTGTGTTCGGGTAGTTGCCGGTGAGGTAGTCATTTGGTGGGGTATCTGAGCTTGGGATTTTATTGGCAAGGTTTTGTCCTATAGTGGAGAAGAAATCATTGAGTCTGTTTGCTGTTTCTGTTGGTGGGAGTTGGGGTTCATCTGATTTTGCTAATTTTATTTCGCTATTTCGTGATATCTTTTTTGTTCCCAGAATTTCTGATAGGGTTTTCCAGGTCTTTTTTATATCACCTCGTAAGTTGGATAATCTGTTCTCATAATACAATTTTTTTGCCCTTCTTATCAGGCTGGTTAGGATTGACGAGTAACGTTTTGTTTGGTCTCTGGTTATGTGACCCATTCTGTACTGTTTTTCATATTGGTGTTTTGTATTTATGGATTTGAGAATGCTGGGTGTTAGCCAGGGACTGTTCAGTCTCTTAGCTGTCATCTGTTTAGTTTTTTTAGGGCAGTGCTTGTTATAGAGGTATTGGGTCTTTTTTAGAAAATTATTAATACATTCGTCAATATCTGTATAGATTTCTAGCTCAGTGTGCCAGTCAATGTTTGCTACTGCTGTTGTGAAGTTATTAATGGCTGCCTCATTGTGAAGTCTGAAGGTGACTTTAGTAGTGTCTTGGGGTAGTTTACCAAGAGTTGTTATGAGGAAAGTAGGGTAGTGGTCTGTGGTATTATCTGTAATTATGCCTGATTTTAAAGGGGATATGGTGTTGGTCCAGATGTGGTCAAGTAGGGAAACACTAGTCTCTGTAACTCTTGTAGGTTTTGTTACTGTTGGTAGCAACATACAGTTACTCATTGTGTTTGTGAATTCAGTAACGTGTGGGTCCTGGTCTTGCAGGAGATTTATATTGAAGTCACCTGAGAGTAGTAAGTGATCTTTGTTCATGCGTGCATCAGTTATCATACTTCCTAGGTTTTGACTAAATTGGCTAATGTTTGACTGTGGAACTCTGTAGATGTTTATCAATGTGAGAGGTTTTTGTAGGTATTTGGATTTGAATTTAGCTATTATATATTCCCCATGTTCATCCCTTGTGCAAGTATTAGTGATACATTCTAGTTGGTCTGAGTAGTATATGGCTGTGCCACCCCCTTGTTGGTCTGGCCTACAGTTGTGTATGGCTGTGTAACCAGGAATGGCATAGACATCTGTACTATCAGGCTTTAGCCAGGTTTCAGTTAGTGTAATGATGGACATATTGGCATGTAAGGAATTTAGTAATGCTATGAGGTCATCGTAATGCTTGCTTAAAGATCTGATATTGTAGTTAAAGATAGTTATGTTGTTGTTGGCACTGAGAAGTGCCTTTGATTGTTCTGCAGTGTAGTAATTACAGTAACTGTTTGATTCATTTAAGTCATCTAAAAAATATCACCTTAATTATTTAAAAAATTTAAAATAATTAGCTATGTTATTTTTTTTTTTTTTTTTTTTTTTTTAAGCTAAAATAAAGGAGACAATATAAAAGGGACTAATACAAATAAAGTGATGATCAAATAATGGAGCTTGGGAATATGATAGTAGGTAGTACTATAAAGGTAATTCTTTAAAGTTAGAATTATAGTATAAAATTATAATATAAAAGGGACTAATATAAGTTGTGGTGAACAATAAAGTGGTAATCAAATAAATGAGCTTTGGAATATAATGGCAAAATTGTGAACTTATTCTACTTTAGCACCTGAGAATAGCACCTTGATTATTTTAACAATTGTGAATATATAAACTAGGGTAGTTATATAAAGCTAAAATAAAGGAGAAAATATATAAGGGACTAAAATTAAGTAATGGTAAACAAAGTTAAATGGACAGATGGTCACTATGAAATAATATTGGTTTAGGAGTAAGATCTGATTTGTAATATTAAATAAATTGAGCAGTTTATTGCACAATAAAAGTAAAAAAATGAGGTAGTTGGTACTAGCTAGCAAAAGATAGTTTTGGTACTTGCAAAAAAGTAATTGGAATATACACTAATTGCATACACAATGAAAAGTGACTAAAAAACAAGTAGTGATAAACAAAATTAAATGGACAGGTAAGAATAGTGAATATTATTAATTTGGAGTAAGATTTGACTTGTAATTTAAAATTATGAGCAATTAATAGCAGTAAGAAAGAAGTATAGAGTATTGGAGGTAGTTGGCATTAGCTAGTGATGAAAAATAATAAAAATAATAATGCACAATATAATAGTAACGTACACTATATGCACCACACGTATATATGTATTAAGGGCACTTATCTAATCTGTTACAGAAATGTCAGCTTTTCTAAGGAAGGTAGAGAAATCGTGTTCGTTTGAGATGGTATATTGTTGTCCTGTTGATGTTTTCCTTACTAGTATTTTCCCATCTCGCGTGAAACACTGATGTATTTTGTTTTCCTGTTTAAGTTTTCTCAGCCTGAACAGAAGGTTTTGACGTTTTTTTGTTAGACACTCATTTATGTACACTCCATTTTTCATTGTAATTGCTGATTTAATTAGGTCCTTTCTTTTATCGTATGAATGAAGTCGGATCATTATACTGTGTTTACTTCCTGGTTTTCCTAGCAAACGTGTTTCTTTGATTTCATTGTTTTGCACGATGACTTGTACGTGGTTCTGTATTATCCTGACAGCAGTTTCTTTGCACTGTGCTTGTGTTATGTCACTAGGAATGTGTGGACTGTTTATTATAACTGCATCAGACAACTTATCTTGTTCAGTTTTGTCGTCTTGGAAATCAAGGTATTCATTTAGTCGAGTGTGCATGTTCTGATTCCAGTCCTTGATTGCTTCTTCAACCTTCATATTTATTGTTGTTATTTGCTCAGTGTGACTGGCTATAGCAGCTTTTAGAGTTAAATGTAAATGGGGAGCCTTTAATTGAGCTATGTGTAGAAAGAAATTTGGTAATAAGTAATACATATTTTATGAAAAAGAGGATAAATAAATATACAAGGTATGATGTAGCACGTAATGAAAGTAGTTTGTTAGATTATGTATTGGTGGATAAAAGGTTGATGGGTAGGCTCCAGGATGTACATGTTTATAGAGGGGCAACTGATATATCGGATCATTATTTAGTTGTAGCTACAGTTAGAGTAAGAGGTAGATGGGAAAAGAGGAAGGTGGCAACAACAAGTAAGAGGGAGGTGAAAGTGTATAAACTAAGGGAGGAGGAAGTTCGGGTGAGATATAAGCGACTATTGGCAGAAAGGTGGGCTAGTGCAAAGATGAGTAGTGGGGGGGTTGAAGAGGGTTGGAATAGTTTTAAAAATGCAGTATTAGAATGTGGGGCAGAAGTTTGTGGTTATAGGAGGGTGGGGGCAGGAGGAAAGAGGAGTGATTGGTGGAATGATGAAGTAAAGGGTGTGATAAAAGAGAAAAAGGTAGCTTATGAGAGGTTTTTACAAAGCAGAAGTGTTATAAGAAGAGCAGAGTATATGGAGAGTAAAAGAAAGGTGAAGAGAGTGGTGAGAGAGTGCAAAAGGAGAGCAGATGATAGAGTGGGAGAGGCACTGTCAAGAAATTTTAATGAAAATAAGAAAAAATTTTGGAGTGAGTTAAACAAGTTAAGAAAGCCTAGGGAAAGTATGGATTTGTCAGTTAAAAACAGAGTAGGGGAGTTAGTAGATGGGGAGATGGAGGTATTAGGTAGATGGCGAGAATATTTTGAGGAACTTTTAAATGTTAAGGAAGAAAGGGAGGCAGTAATTTCATGCACTGGTCAGGGAGGTATACCATCTTTTAGGAGTGAAGAAGAGCAGAATGTAAGTGTGTGGGAGGTACGTGAGGCATTACGTAGAATGAAAGGGGGTAAAGCAGCTGGAACTGATGGGATCATGACAGAAATGTTAAAAGCAGGGGGGGATATAGCATTGGAGTGGTTGATACTTTTGTTTAATAAATGTATGAAAGAGGGGAAGGTACCTAGGGATTGGCAGAGAGCATGTATAGTCCCTTTATATAAAGGGAAAGGGGACAAAAGAGATTGTAAAAATTATAGAGGAATAAGTTTACTGAGTATACCAGGAAAAGTGTACGGTAGGGTTATAATTGAAAGAATTAGAGGTAAGACAGAATGTAGGATTGCGGATGAGCAAGGAGGTTTCAGAGTGGGTAGGGGATGTGTAGATCAAGTGTTTACATTGAAGCATATATGTGAACAGTATTTAGATAAAGGTAGGGAAGTTTTTATTGCATTTATGGATTTAGAAAAGGCATATGATAGAGTGGATAGAGGAGCAATGTGGCAGATGTTGCAAGTATATGGAATAGGTGGTAAGTTATTAAATGCTGTAAAGAGTTTTTATGAGGATAGTGAGGCTCAGGTTAGGGTGTGTAGAAGAGAGGGAGACTACTTCCCGGTAAAAGTAGGTCTTAGACAGGGATGTGTAATGTCACCATGGTTGTTTAATATATTTATAGATGGGGTTGTAAAAGAAGTAAATGCTAGGGTGTTCGGGAGAGGGGTGGGATTAAATTATGGGGAATCAAATTCAAAATGGGAATTGACACAGTTACTTTTTGCTGATGATACTGTGCTTATGGGAGATTCTAAAGAAAAATTGCAAAGGTTAGTGGATGAGTTTGGGAATGTGTGTAAAGGTAGAAAGTTGAAAGTGAACATAGAAAAGAGTAAGGTGATGAGGGTATCAAATGATTTAGATAAAGAAAAATTGGATATCAAATTGGGGAGGAGGAGTATGGAAGAAGTGAATGTTTTCAGATACTTGGGAGTTGACGTGTCGGCGGATGGATTTATGAAGGATGAGGTTAATCATAGAATTGATGAGGGAAAAAAGGTGAGTGGTGCGTTGAGGTATATGTGGAGTCAAAAAACGTTATCTATGGAGGCAAAGAAGGGAATGTATGAAAGTATAGTAGTACCAACACTCTTATATGGGTGTGAAGCTTGGGTGGTAAATGCAGCAGCGAGGAGACGGTTGGAGGCAGTGGAGATGTCCTGTTTAAGGGCAATGTGTGGTGTAAATATTATGCAGAAAATTCGGAGTGTGGAAATTAGGAGAAGGTGTGGAGTTAATAAAAGTATTAGTCAGAGGGCAGAAGAGGGGTTGTTGAGGTGGTTTGGTCATTTAGAGAGAATGGATCAAAGTAGAATGACATGGAAAGCATATAAATCTATAGGGGAAGGAAGGCGGGGTAGGGGTCGTCCTCGAAAGGGTTGGAGAGAGGGGGTAAAGGAGGTTTTGTGGGCAAGGGGCTTGGACTTCCAGCAAGCGTGCGTGAGCGTGTTAGATAGGAGTGAATGGAGACGAATGGTACTTGGGACCTGACGATCTGTTGGAGTGTGAGCAGGGTAATATTTAGTGAAGGGATTCAGGGAAACCGGTTATTTTCATATAGTCGGACTTGAGTCCTGGAAATGGGAAGTACAATGCCTGCACTTTAAAGGAGGGGTTTGGGATATTGGCAGTTTGGAGGGATATGTTGTGTATCTTTATATGTATATGCTTCTAAACTGTTGTATTCTGAGCACCTCTGCAAAAACAGTGATAATGTGTGAGTGTGGTGAAAGTGTTGAATGATGATGAAAGTATTTTCTTTTTGGGGATTTTCTTTCTTTTTTGGGTCACCCTGCCTCGGTGGGAGACGGCCGACTTGTTGAAAAAAAAAAAAAAAAAAAAAATATATATTATATATATATATATATATATATATATGGGATATTTTAGATACAGTGGACCCCCGCATAACGATGGCATCACATAGCGATTAATCCGCATACCGCTTACTTTAATCGCTAAAATTTTGCCTCGCATACCGCTTAAAAACCCGCTCACCGATTTTCGTCCGAGACGCGTCCAATGTGCGCCCTCAGCCAGCCTCACATGTGCCGCCCGTGGCATTGTTTACCAGCCAGCCTCCGCGGTAAGATCCAAGCATACAATCGGAATATTTCGTATTATTACAGTGTTTTCGGTGCTTTTTCTGGAAAATAAGTGACCATGGGCCCCAAGAATGCTTCTAGTGCCAACCCTACAGCAATAAGGGTGAGAATTCCTATAGAAATGAAGAAAGAGATCATTGATAAGTATGAAAGTGGAGTGCGTATCGCCGACCTGGTCAGGTTGTACAAGAAACCCCAATCAACCATCGCTACTATTGTGGGCAAGAAAAGGCAATCAAGGAAGCTGTTCTTGCCAAAGGTTTAACTGTGTTTTCGAAACAAAGATCGCAAGTGATGGAAGATGTTGAGAGACTCTTATTGGTGTGGATAAATGAAAAACAGCTAGCAGGAGATAGCGTCTCTCAAGCGATCATATGTGAAAAGGCTAGGAAGTTGCATGAGGATTTAATTAAAAAAATGCCTGCAACTAGTGATGATGTGAGTGAATTTAAGGCCAGCAAAGGTTGGTTTGAGAGATTTAAGAAGCGTAGTGGCATACATAGTGTGATAAGGCATGGTGAGGCTGCCAGTTCGGACCACAAAGCGGCTGAAAAATATGTGCAGGAATTCAAGGAGTACATAGAAACTGAAGGACTGAAACCTGAACAAGTGTTTAATTGTGATGAAACAGGCCTGTTCTGGAAGAAAATGCCAAGCAGGACCTACATTACTCAGGAGGAAAAGGCACTCCCAGGACATAAGCCTATGAAAGACAGGCTTACTTTGTTGATGTGTGCCAATGCTAGTGGTGATTGCAAAGTTAAGCCTTTATTAGTGTATCACTCTGAAACTCCCAGAGCGTTCAGGCAAAAGAATGTCCTCAAGGATAATTTGTGTGTGCTGTGGAGGGCAAACAGTAAGGCATGGGTCACTAGGGACTTTTTCTATAACTGGTTACACCATGCATTTGCCCCCAATGTGAAAGATTACCTAACTGAAAAGAAATTAGAACTTAAGTGCCTCCTGGTGTTAGACAATGCCCCTGGTCATCCTACAGACGTGGCAGAGCGACTTTATGGGGACATGAGCTTCATTAAGGTGAAGTTTTTGCCTCCTAATACCACTCCTCTCCTGCAGCCCATGGACCAGCAGGTTATTGCAAACTTCAAAAAACTGTACACAAAAGCTCTGTTTGAAAGGTGCTTTGTAGTGACCTCAGAAACTCAACTGACTCTAAGAGAGTTTTGGAGAGATCACTTTAATATCCTCAATTGTGTAAACCTTATAGGTAAGGCTTGGGAGGGAGTGACTAAGAGGACCTTGAACTCTGCTTGGAAGAAACTGTGGCCAGAATGTGTAGACAAAAGGGATTTTGAAGGGTTTGAGGCTAACCCTGAGAGGATTATGCCAGTTGAGGAATCCATTGTGGCATTGGGAAAGTCCTTGGGGTTGGAGGTTAGTGGGGAGGATGTGGAAGAGTTGGTGGAGGAGGACAATGAAGAACTAACCACTGATGAGCTGATAGATCAACTTCAAGAGCAAGAGGCCAGACCTGAGGAAACTGGTTCAGAGGAGGGGAGAGAGAAATTGAAGAAGTTGCCTACTACAAAGATTAAGGAAATCTGTGCAAAGTGGCTTGAAGTGCAAACCTTTTTGGATGAAAATCACCCTCACACAGCTATTGCAAGCCGTGCTGGTGACTATTACACTGACAATGTT
Source organism: Cherax quadricarinatus (assembly GCF_038502225.1). Lineage (NCBI taxonomy): Eukaryota > Metazoa > Arthropoda > Malacostraca > Decapoda > Parastacidae > Cherax > Cherax quadricarinatus. The sequence goes on along the minus strand of NW_027196724.1, from coordinate 19,092 downwards.
GTGAAACACTTTAGGGAAGTCATAAAGGAACGAGAGGTACAGGCCACTATGGACAGATATGTTGTGCGAAAGAAGTCCAGTGACTCTGAAGCTGGTCCTAGTGGCATTAAAAGAAGAAGGGAAGTAACCCCAGAAAAGGACTTGCACCTCAAGTCTTAATGGAAGGGGATTCCCCTTCTAAACACTAACACTCTCTCTCCCCTCCTCCCATCCCATCAATCATCACCAGATCTTCAATAAAAGTAAGTGTCATGTAATTGTGCATGCCTTTTTCAGTTTGTGTGTATTAAAATTAACATTTCATGTGGTAAAAAAAAAATTTTTTTCATACTTTTGGGTGTCTTGCACGGATTAATTTGATTTCCATTATTTCTTATGGGAGCAGCAGACGATGCTACAGCAGCAGCAGACGGTACTACAGCAGCAGCAGACGGTACACAGCAGCAGCAGCAGCTGACAACAGCAGCAGCAGCTGGTGCTACAGCAGCAGCAGCAGCTGACAGCAGACGGTGTACAGCACGGTGCAGCAGCAGCTGACGGTGGTACAGCAGCAGCAGCAGCTGTACCACCAATAGTAGCTATGGTTGATTGGGGTTTATTATACAACCTGGCCAGCTCGGAGACACGCACTCCACTTTCATACTTATCAATGATCTTTTTCTTCATCTCTATAGTAATTCTCACCCTTATTGCTGTAGGGTTGGCACTAGAAGCTTTCTTGGGGCCCATGGTCACTTATTTTGCAGATAAAATCACCAAAAACACTGTAATAATACGAAATGTTCCGATTGTATGCTTGGATGTTACCGCGGAGGCTGGCTGGTAAACAATGCCACCGGCGGCACATGTGAGGCTGGCTAAGGGCGCACATTGGACGCGTCTCGGACGAACAGCGGTGAGCGGGTTTTTGAGCGGTATGCGAGGCAAAATTTGGCGATAAAATGTAGCGGTATGCGGATTTAACGTTATGCAAGGCCAACGGTATGCAGGGGTGCGGTATATACAGTGGACCCCCGCATAACGATTTTAATCCGTGCAAGAGGGGTGTTATGCGAAATATCGGTATGTGAATGAATTTTCCCCATAAGAAATAATGGAAATAAAATTAATCCGTGCAAGACACCCAAAAGTATGAAAAAAAAAATTTTTTACCACATGAAATATACATTTTCCTACACACAAAGAGAAGGATACATGCACAATAGTAGAGTAGTACATGCACAGTATATATTGTGCATGTACTAGTCTACTAAATGAAGAATAAATGACACTTACCTTTATTGAAGATGCAGCAATGACTGATGAGACACTGTGTCCTGGGAGTGCCTTTTCCTCCTGAGTACTGTAGGTCCTGTTTGGCATTTTCTTCCAGAACAGGCCTTATCACACTGTGTATGCCACTACGATTCTTAAATCTCTCAAACCAACCTTTGCTGGCTTTAAATTCACCAATATGAGCACTAGTTCCAGGCATTTTTCCCTGTTCACCTGGGTGTTAGTCGACTGGTGTGGGTTGCATCCTGGGAGACAAGATTAAGGACCCCAATGGAAATAAGTTAGACAGTCTTCGATGACACTGACTTTTTTGGGTTATCCTGGGTGGCAAATCCTCTGGGGTTAATTGTTTCTTGGTATTCTCAATAAGCCACACCAACAACGGTGCTACAGCAGCAGCAGCAGCTGACAGTGGTACAGCAGCAACAGACGATGCTACAGCAGCAGCAGACGATGCTACAGCAGCAACAGACGATGTTACAGCAGCAGCAGACGATGCTACAGCAGCAGCAGCAGCTGACGGTGGTACAGCAGCAACAGACGATGCTACAGCAGCAGCAGACGATGCTACAGCAGCAGCAGACGATGTTACAGCAGCAGCAGACGATGCTACAGCAGCAGCAGCAGCTGACGGTGGTACAGCAGCAACAGACGATGCTACAGCAGCAGCAGACGATGCTACAGCAGCAACAGACGATGTTACAGCAGCAGCAGACGATGCTACAGCAGCAGCAGCAGCTGACGGTGGTACAGCAGCAACAGACGATGCTACAGCAGCAGCAGACGATGCTACAGCAGCAACAGACGATGTTACAGCAGCAGCAGACGATGCTACAGCAGCAGCAGCAGCTGACGGTGGTACAGCAGCAGCAGACGATGCTACAGCAGCAACAGACGATGTTACAGCAGCAGCAGACGATGCTACAGCAGCAGCTGACAGTGGTACAGCAGCAACAGACGACGCTACAGCAGCAACAGACATGTTACAGCAGCAGCAGACGATGCTACAGCAGCAGCAGCAGCTGACAGTGCAGCAGCAGCAGCAGCTGACAGTACAGCAGCAGCAGCAGCTGTACCACCAATAGTAGCGATGGTTGATTGGGGTTTATTATACAACCTGGCCAGCTCGGAGACACGCACTCCACTTTCATACTTATCAATGATCTTTTTCTTCATCTCTATAGTAATTCTCACCCTTATTGCTGTAGGGTTGGCACTAGAAGCTTTCTTGGGGCCCATGGTCACTTATTTTGCAGATAAAATCACCAAAAACACTGTAATAATACGAAATGTTCCGATTGTATGCTTGGATGTTACCGCGGAGGCTGGCTGGTAAACAATGCCACCGGCGGAACATGTGAGGCTGACTCAGGCCGCACATTGACGCGTCTCGGACGAACAGCGGTGAGCGGGTTTTTGAGCGGTATGCGAGGCAAAATTTTTGCGATAAAAGCGAGTTCCTGCTCATAAATTTGTGTGGTTCCAGACCATCAGTGTCCAGAAAAATCGATGTTGTATCTGTATGTGTGTGTGTGTGTGTGTGTGTGTGTGTGTGTGTGTGTGTGTGTGTGTGTGTGTGTGTGTGTGTGTGTGTGTGTGTGTGTGTATATCTATCTATATATATATATATATATATATATATATATATATATATATATATATATATATATATTATATGTTATATATATGCAAAACAACCACTGTGAAAGAAGAGTGAAATTCCAAGCACTTTCGTGACTTCTCCTTGATAATGTGAGAAGTCACGAAAATGCTTGGAATTTCACTATTCTTTCACAGTGGTTGTTTTGCATATTCAGAAATCACCTGTTTACTGTGATCTTACTGCATATATATATAGTATATATATCATTGCACCACGCAGAAACAAGCGGGTATATATAAAGAAAGATCGCAGACAGCAGGACTTGATACTGCTTACTGGGCCAGACAGATTCCCAGGCAGTGCTCTAGACCACTCGGCCATCACAAATGCCACAAAAGCTGGGTAGCCTGGTTCTTTCCCAGCCATGTTTCTTTCCCAGCCCGGGCACGTCAGTGAGCCTCAAGCATGGATTCAAGCTATTTCAATCTCCTCCTGTATGTTCTGACCTCTCAAGCAATTTTTTATATCAGTGCATTATGCAGAAACAAACGGGTATATACAGAGAAAGATCGCAGTCAGCAGGACTTGATACTGTTTACTGGGGCAGACAGAACATACAGGAGGAGATTGAAATAGCTTGAATCCATGCTAGAGGCTCACTGACGTGCCCGGGCTAGGAAAGAAACATGGCTTGTGAACCAGGCTACCCAGTCTATGTGGCATTTGTGATGGCCGAGTGGTCTAGAGCACTGCCTGGGAATCTGTCCGCCCCAGTAAGCAGTATCGAGTCCTGCTGACTGCAATCTTTCTCCGTATATATATACATGTACAGTGGACCCCCGGTTTACGATCAGCTCCCAATGCAACCAATTATGCAAGTGCATTTGTATGTGTATGTTTGGGGGTCTGAAATGGACTAATCTAATTCACAATATTCCTTATGGGAACAAATTCGGTCAGTACTGGCACCTGAACATACTTCTGGAATGAAATAATATCGTAAACTGGAAATAGAAACATTTTCACTATCATTTATTTAATGGCTATCTTGCCAGCAGTGCATGAACATCACAGTTCAAGTCATCCTCCAAACCACAACATCCTCCATGCCTCATTTAGAGTGCAGGCACTGTACTTACCACCTCCAGGACTCAAGTCCAGCTAACTAATTTCCCTGAATCCCTTCCGTACATGTTATCTTGCACACAACTGATTAGCACATCAAATCTCAAAAACTACTAGTCTCTACTAATTCACAGTATGCTGACACAAGCTTGCTAAGTAAACCATGGAATGGGGGGGGATTGAACCTGTGGCAAGCGAGTCCTAAAACTTGCTCACTCGCCATGGGTTCAAACCCCACCTGTTCCATGGTTTGTTTGCAATTGTGTTGTTAAGATCTCGTGAGTCAGTTATTATTATTATTGTAATCAAGGGGGAAGCACTAAACCCGTAGGATTATACAGCACCTGTGGGGGACATGTGAAAGGTATTCAGGCTTAATTCAGGGAACTGGAGAACAGATCCAATTCCCTAAATCAAGAGCCCCTCACCAGCATCAAGGAACCTTCCTTGAGGGTTTGTGAGTCAAGCTTGCTAGATGGTCAAGCTCCTTCCACCTGGTAACTCATTTACTTCTCTTTCCTAACCCTACATAGGATGATCCCTACCCTCTCTTATCCACAACATATTTATGCACCCTCTTGGTCAACCTATTCTGTTTCATCCTTTCAAAGTGTCCTAACCACTTAATCAGCCCTTTCAGCACCATCTGAATTATACCTTTCATATTCTCACACCATCTTCTGACTCTACATTCCTTATTCTCTTCATTATATATACACTACACACACACACTGATCTTAAACTTGACATCTCTTTTCCTCAGTCTATTTCACCACAACATTTAACCCCTTAACTGTCCAAATTTAGATCTGCGTTCTTACCGCTAGCAGTCCAAACGTAGATCTACATTTTATTTTTCCTGCCTCCAAAATTAGCATGATTGGCCTGAGATGCCTTGTCAGCATAGAATGGGTCTTAACACTTGGTGTGTGCAGTATTAAAAAATCTAGGACCTCTTAGTACCTTGTGGGAGCACCAGTTCAATTGAAGGCCAGCTAGAGCAAATAGCATGGCAACACCAGGTATTCACTGATGCCATGTCATGTTAACACTCCCCTTTTAAGAGGAAAGTGATGGATGTATCACCTGTCTATACCTCTGTCTGTGTGTATCTCTATCTGTCTATCTCTCTCTCTCTCATGTACACATAAGTACAGTTATTATATATATTGTAAATTACCTAGGATAACCCAGAAATTCCAGGCAAAGTGCTATACAGTGCTTGTAGATATAAGACATAATAAGCATGACTGGCAACTCATTGGCAAGTTATATGCATTTTCACTTCATCAGGATTCAGACTACTGCATCGAGTGAAATACCCATTGGTTTACGAGCTGCTCTTCGAGGCTAGGAGACAAGCATACGGAAAGACAGACACACATGCAGACAAAAAGACAGACACACAGGCAGACAGAATGACAGACACACAGGCAGACAGAAAGACAGACACACACAGGCAGACAGATAAGCAGAGCTAGACAGATACAGTGGACCCTCAACTAAAGGCTGCATCGGCTAATGCCAAAATAGGCTAACAGCTCTCTTTGGCATCAAAATATTGGCTCGGCCAATGCCAAAAAACTCGGCTAAGGGCTTTTGTCCCGAACATGTCCGCGCAGCCTGAGCGGGCCCTGCCACTCCAAGACTCCATGTATGGCCAGTGTGCCATTGTTTACAAGCCATTGCAGTCGATTCCACGCGTACATGCAATATATTTTGTATTATTCCATTGTTTTTAGTGCTTGTAACTGCTAAATAAGCCAACATGGCCCCAAGAAAACTTCTAGTGCCAGCCCTTTGGTAAAGGATGTGAGAAACACGATAGAATTCAAGAAAAAGTTTGTAGAAAAATACAAAAGTAGTGGTGGTGGGGGGTGGTAGTGATGGTAGAGGGTGGCAGTGGATGTGATGGTGGTAGTGATGGTGGTAGAGAGTGGTAGTGGATGTGATGGTGGTAGAGGGTGGTAGTGGATGTGATGGTAGTAGAGGGTGGTAGTGGTTGTGATGGTGGTAGAGGGTGGTGGTGGATGTGATGGTGGTAGAGGGTGGTCCAGTGACTCTCAAGCTTGTCATAGTGGCATTAAAAAACAAAGAAGGGAGGTAACCCTAGAAAAGGACTTGGTACCTGAAGTATTTATGGAAGGGGATTCTCTTTCCAAACACTAGTACACCTCCATCAAATTCCCTCCTCCCGTCTCATCACTCATCAACAAGTCCACAATAAAGGTAAGTGCCATTTCAGTATTGTTGATTGTACATGTATCATTGTTTTCTGTGTAGGGAAATGTATATTTCATGTAACAACAATTATTTTGTTTAATACTTCTGGGTGTCTGGAATGGATTAATTGGATTTCCATTATTTCTTACGGGGAAAATTAATTCGGCTGAATGCTAAATCGGCTAAAGGCTAGCTCTCTGGAATGGATTAAAGGCGTTAACCGAGGGTCCACTGAAGTGTCACTCCACTGCTTACCCTATCAGCAGTTTAGTGACACTCATCATAAACACCATGCTTCAAGAAGCTTCATATATACTCCAGCATGTCTAAAACATTGCTGAGACCTATAAATACTTTGTATATGCAGTGGACCCCTGGATATTGGCTGGTGCAGATATTGGCTAAATCGGATTTCGGCCGCTTTTTTGGCCGAAATTCTATCCTGGATTTCAGCCGGCAACTCAGAAATCGGCCATATTGGATGTGGCCGCCCACCACACTGCGTGCGTGAGTCAGTCTGGCTGTGTCTCTCAGTGAGTGAGCAACACTCCTCGCATTCATCCAAACATTTTGTTATAATCCATTGTTTTTTGTGGTTGTTTATTAAGTGCAACTGCGAAATAATCCACCGTGAGCCCAAAGAAAGTTCCTAGTGCCAGCCCTGACCAAGCTGAAACAAGCCATATCTGCAACGTGTTCAGTGATGAAACCTTGTCCCACTTCAGGCAAATCTTAACCCATAAACGGTCCAAGCAGATCTACGTTCACATGTGTAGTGCTACAAAAGTAGATTACGTTTTTTTTACATATTTTCAAATATAACAAAAAAAAAAGTAGATCAAGGTTTTTCAAATGTAAAAAAACAAAAAGAAGATCTACTTTTTTTACACACTTTCAAATGTTGAAAAAACGTATATATACGTTTGGACCGTTTACGGGTTGAAGAGATGTCAGAAACAGACCTCTCTGGACAGTTATTTTGTGCAACAGGGGTGTAGTGCCTCTCAAGCTGGTCCTAGTGCCAGTAAAAGACAAAGAAGGGAAGTAACCCCGGATAGGGACTTGATACCTGAAGTCCTTATGGAGGAGGATTCCCCTTCCAAACAATAATCAGTCCTCCCTCTCTCCTCCTCCCTGTCTTCCATATGCCAACAAGAATCTTCAATAAAGGTAAATGTGATGTTAAATGTTCATTTATCCATTTCATTAGTCATTTTATTTAGTTCTCATTGTTTTGTGTATGTAAAACTATAGTTAATCTTTAAAAAATTTATTTTTTGTTAATATTTTTGGGTGTCTGGAACGGATTATTTGTACTTATATTATTTCTTATGGGAAATACTGATTCGGTTTTCGGCCATTTCGGATTTAGGCCAGCCTTCTGGAACGAATTACGGCCGATAACCGGGCTTCCACTGTATTTGCAATATATTTGCTTCGTTACTCCCCTATTAACACTATCACATTACCTTTCTGTAACAAGAAATGCACATACAGTATTGCTCACTTACACTCTTCAATTTAAACAATTAGGCTACACACCCTTTACCCTCTCTCAACCCTTCTTCTTCCTCAAAAATCCTACTTTCTGTCTTAGTCCTCATTCTTTTGATAATTCTACAGTACTCTTTTTGTTTACCTTTTCCTGGTATACTCAGTGATCATATTGCCCATAAATTTTACACTTGTCTCCCTGTCCCCATGCTTTCTGATAATTATTAGGTACTTTTCCCTTTTTCATGCATCTATTAGACAAACATACCAACTACTTCAAAAGTACATTCCCCCTTTAGCATCTGTCTCAGTTGCCTTACCCCTTTCATGATACCCAATGCCACATGCCCTCCTCCAATATATGAAATCGCTGCCGTCTTCTTCTCATCAACTTTACCAACTAAACATATTCTCTCTGTCCAGCTGCCATCTCACGTGTTTTGTTTGTAACTGCCAAGTCTGTTTGCTTCCCAGGCTTTCACAGTTTATTAATCTCTCTCCAAAATTGTTTCTTATTTCAGCAGAATTTACTGAAAAATATGTTTCTTCTTGCATTTGCTCACTCTTTACACTTGCTGTTCATTTAACCTCTCTTTTTTCCCCATATATCCTTTGTGTAGATTTTTTACATTGTAAAAGTCTTTCACATGGTATTTTTCTCCCTCATTGCTGTCTACTGCATTGTTCCATTAGTCATTAATCTTCCTACCCACACCCACTCACCTATAATTACAAATCTCTGTTGTGCATTCTAGCATTGTATTCTTAAATCTATCAAATATTTTCTTGACCTTGTCATTATTACCTGTACTCTCCATAGCTTGCCTTTCAATAGTTGCTTATTTGTTATACTTATTGTTCCCGTTAATTCATTCACATTTCTCTTTGTACTCCATTTGCCTCTTTATCCATACTGTAACTACCAATAAATAATGATTGGACATAACAGTTGAACCTCTAAAAAGTGCACATAGGGAAATCTACCCATCAGTCTTTTATCCACTAGTGCATAGATTAATAAATGTGATATATTCATCTAACTGCTATTCTACCAGGATTGTGGTAGACAGCTGCATTATGCTTTGACACTGAAAGATTCACTTCTTAAATACCAGTCAAGTGAAATGGTAACACAAGAAGTGTAAAATTCTCCTATCACTGGTACAAGGACACATGTGCAACTATTGTGGCATTGTACTGTGACAACATTTCACTCTCCAGGAGCTTTGTCAAGCTGTTGAAGCTTTACAAAGCTACTGGAGAACAAAACATTGCCACAGTGCAACATTAGTTGCATGTTTCCCTTTACCTAACGTATTGTTGGTAATTCTACCAACACTGTTACAGTGGAACCCCGGATTTCATCCTTTTTCTGTTCCAGACTAAATCCAAAACGAAAGAAAACCAAAGCAATATTTCTCGTGAGAAATAATGTAAATACAATTAATCCGTTCCAGACACCCAAAAATATTAACAAAAAATACATTGCTTAAGGAATAACTATAGTTTTACTTGCAGAAAACAATGAGAAAGAAATATAAATTACTAATGAAATGGATAAATGAACATTTAACATCACACTTACCTTTATTGAGGACTCTTGTTGGGGTATGGATGGCAAGGAAGGAAGAGGGAGGAGGAGCAGAGGTTATTGTTTGGAACGGGAATCCTCCTCCATAAGGACTTCAGGTATGAAAGCCCTATCCGGGGTTATGTATTTCCCTTCTTCGTCTTTTACTGGCACTGGACCCCTGTTGCACTAAAAATCTGTCCAGAGAGCTCTGTTTCTAGCGGCTCTTTAAGATTTGCCTAAAATGGGACAAGGTATTGTCACTGAACATGTTGCAGATATGGCTTGTATCAGCAGGATGGAACTGATTGTTGATTTGGACTTGCTGTACATCCTGGCGAGCTCGGCCACATGTACGCCACTTTCATATTTTTCTACAATTTCTTGAATTTATCGTGTTTCTCACCTTCTTTACCAAAGGGCTGGCACTAGGAACTTGCTTTGGGCCCATGGTGGCTTATTTCGCAGTTGCACTCAATAAACAAGCATGAAAAACAGTGGATTATTACGAAATGTTTTGGATGAATGCTCACTCAACCAGTGACAGAGCCAGACTGAGACACATATGCATGAGCGGCAGTGTCCCGGACAGGCGGACACATCCAGGATGAGGTACAAAATCTGGAGTAAAATTTCGCTGAAAAAAGTGGTTGACATCTGAATCATACGATATCCGGTGTGGACAAAATCCGGGATTCAACTGTATATCTCTCTTTACTTCATAAAGAATATCTTGTACAAAAAATACAGTCTTTCATGAGAACAAATTATGATTGACATGTAAGTTGAGCTGTCGGGTGACAGCACCAGTGTCCAGGCATGGACAATATGGCCATAATCCAAACCATACCTAAAAACAAGTGATAAGTATAAATAAGTGGTGAAATTCTAATAACTTGATTGTAAACAACTCAAGGAATGGGTGGCATGTAACCCCATGGGAAGGGAGTATTAAAACTATGCATACATACACCTGAGTTAATCCTATTCACTCCTACCCATACAAACTAAGCCCACCCCTTTTAGTTTTGACTCACAAAATCGTAATAACACGATTGCAAAGAAACCAGGAAATGGGTGGGGTATGAACCCATGGCGAGTGAGTTCTAAAACTCCATCCCAATGTCTAAGCCACTGGGCCAGCTGGCTACAATAAGAGTCATCCAACTAGGTATATTTCTATACACCATAAGGGGATTAGCATGGACCCCACTGTGATCACAAATGCAACTTTTTACAGATGAATTCCCTGCCAGTGTGGTTGTGGCTAGGGGTCAAACCCCACCCATTCCGTGGTTTGTTTCCTTTTAACTTTGCTTTGCTCAGTATTAGTATGTCAAGTTTTTTCATTTAAATAATGAGTCATTCTCTCATCTGCACTAGAGTCATGCATTTTGAAACATACCAACTTTAAAACTTCCTTACTATTATTTCTAGTATGTAATTAATAGAGAAGAAGGGGTTACTAGGCTCTTTGTCCTATCATTTTAGTCACAATAACACACATGGTTTATAGAGGAAGAATTCTGAACCATTTCCCAATGGAATTTGAAAGGAAACTCTACAAGGAAGAGAACTAATAAGAAATAGAGAAGAAAACCCAAGCAAGTGTGTATATGTACACATTCACATGCACATATATAGTGTATATTAGATGTAAGTGGTGCTTCAAGATGTACCTGTCATCCTATGTGTTTATGAAACAGAAAGAAAAAACTAACAGTCCTGCCAGAGTGTATAACTTATACACTAACAGGACAGGACAGCAACCTCTGGGTGGTTGCTGTCTACAAACCTAGCTATCTACATACATATACAGCACCTCTTTTTGATGTTCCACATTTTCATTGGCTCTCAATTGAGCTATTGTTTCATCCACCAGTGAAAATCGCTGGCGGGTGGAACATAATGAACAAAACTTAATTTGAAGCCAACGAAAATGTGGAACATCAAAAAAAGGGTGCTGTATATGTGGGGCCCTCCTACGTATATATGTATATATGTATACACATACATATACTGTATTTATATACTTTTCATTCCTTTGTAATTCATAATAGTTCTTATTCCTGTGGTTTTCCTTTTCAATTCCCTTGGGAAGGTGGACACGAACTCTTCCCCCATATATTGTGTGTGTTGTAGAAGGCGACTAATAAACCAAGTTCAAGATAATAGCTTGGACTTCCAGCAGGCATGCATGAGCATGTTTGATAGGAGTGAATGGAGACAAATGGTCTTTAATACTTGACGTGCCATTGGAGTGTGAGCAAAGTAACATTTATGAAGGGATTCAGGGAAACCAGCAGGCCGGACTTGAGTCCTGGAGATGGGAAGTACAGTGCCTGCACTCTGAAGGAGGGGTGTTAATGTTGCAGTTTAAAAACTGTAGTGTAAAGCACCCTTCTGGCAAGACAGTGATGGAGTGAATGATGGTGAAAGTTTTTCTTTTTCGGGCTACCCTGCCTTGGTGGGAATTGGCCAGTGTGTTAATAAATAAAATAAAAGATAATAGCCACTTTTAAGTAATAAGGTGAAAGGAAAAGGAAGAAAATTTTAAATTTGACTTTGTGTGCAGTTGTAGTATCAGTGTTGAGAAAGATATGTATGTTATGTCCTAGCACCGAGTGACTCAAATTCAAAATCAAATTTTTTATTTCTTTATATGCTGTACAGAGATAATGTAATTAAAAGCAGTGTCTGTAGATAGGAATAAGTAAGGTGCATTTAAGAGAATGAGCCACCATTAATTAAATTATGTTGAAGATGTTTAGGGAATAAGTAATATACATTTTAAAAAAGTAGGTAAATAAAAAAATATGTATGATGAAGAACACAGTGAGAACAGTTTGTATTGGTGGATAAAATCTGAAGACTTGACAACAGAAAATGAATGATTATGATAATTATAATTCTTTTCACTCGTACTCTAGCGACAACTAAATGATCTGACACACTTGCTCCTCACCTTCTTCAGTGCCATCTTAACTCACACTAATTATGAAAATTATACCCATAAAGCTCATGATAATTAGCCCAATTATGATACTTTGATTTTGAAACAGCCAAGAATGTTTCAAAATCAAAATACAGTGGACCCCCGGTTAACGATATTTTTTCATTCCAGAAGTATGTTCAGGTGCCAGTACTGACCGAATTTGTTCCCATAATGAATATTGTGAAGTAGATTAGTCCATTTCAGACCCCCAAACATACACGTACAAACGCACTTTCATAAATACACTTACATAATTGGTCACATTGGGAGGTGATCGTTAAGCGGGGGTCCACTGTAATATAATAGGCAAATTATCATAATGAACTTATTAGTATCATTATCATAATTAGTGTGAGTTAAGATGACATTGAAGGGAAGTGATGAGCAAGTGATGTGTCAGATCATTATTTAGTTCTAGCTAGTGTAAGAGTCAAAGGAAAATAGAGTACAATGAGAATGATGTCATTTAGTAAATATGAAGTAAAATTAATTAAAGAGAGATGGTTAATGAGGATTGTATTGTACTGTATTTCACAAAGTTAAACCCATGTGGGTCATTCAGGGCAAGACAGGTGGAGGATTGATCCTCCATTATCTAATCACAGCCCAATCCCTAACTAGTCAGGCTGTTGGTAATTCCTAACCAGTCAGACTGTTGGTAATCCCTCATCAGTCAGGTGGTTGGTAATCCCTAAACAGTCAGTCTATTGGTAATCCTTAAACAGTTAGGTTGTTGGTATTTCCTTAACAGTCAGGCTGTTGGTAATTGCCCCACGAGGTCAGGAAAGTATTATTAAATTTAATAATGCAGTACTAGAGTGTGCAAAAAGATATTTGTGGTTATGGAAGAGTGGGTGCAGGAAGAAAGAGGAATTATTGATGGGATGACAAGGTATGAAGGAGAAAGGAGGTTAAGGGTGAAAAATGTTAATACAGTATATTATAGACACAGTGTTAGTAGGATAAAGACAGTCTATGGAGAGAAAGAGGCTAAAAGTAGAGAAGGAGAATGAAAAACTGCATTGGAGAGGTGTGCTATGGTTAAGTGTGTTCAGGACCCCATCCCTCTTGAAAAAAATTGAAGACTGGAGTAAAGTAGAAAAAGAGTAGTGGAAGAGGCAAAATGTTGGATGAGGAGACATTTTTATATATTTAATGGATGGGGAGGTGTAACAAGTATTTTGAATTGTTAAGCATGGATAATGAAAGGGAGTTAGGTATGTCATATATGAGACAGAGGAGCTGAAATTGATTGTGACCTCCTTGAAATATCATGTAGGTTGAAAGGGCAGATGGATGAAAGCAGGTAGAGATATAGTTATGGAATGATTGTGTATTTCTTTATTACATGTATGAAAGATGGTTAGTTTCCTACAGATTGGCAGAGTAAATAATACGTATAAGGAGATGAGGACGAGTGTAAGAATTATAGGGAAATAAGTTTGCTGAATATGCTGGGCCAAGTATGTAATAGGATTATAATCAAAATAGGATTGTGGATTGCAGAGGAAAAATTGTGGATTTGGGAATGAGTTTAGGTGCATAAAGTGTGTGTGTGCATTTATAGTCTCTAAGTAATCAGTACCTACATAAGGGTAAAGAACTGTTGTATTTATACATTTTGAAAAGTCATGAAACATAGTGAGTAGAGAAGCAATGTGGCATTTTCTCCAAATGAATAGCATGGGTAGTTAAGTGTTAAAAGCTGTAAAACATTTTGAGAAGAGTGAGGCTCTAATTAGAGCATGCAGGAGAGAAAGAGGAATACTCTGCAGTAAAAATAGGACTTACACAGTGATATGTGATGTCACTAGCTGTTTAATGTGTATATATGTAGTAGTAAAAGAAGTGAACATTGTAGGGTTGGGAAGAGAAGGTGTAGGCTTGAAGGATAATTAATCTGATATAAAGTGAGATAAATTCTTCCTCCATAAGCCATGCATGTTCTAAGAGGTTACTAAAATGCTGGGAGAAAGGTATTAGTAACCCATTCTCCTGTATAAATTACTAAATTTAAGAAGAAAAAACTAGTTTTTCCTTTTAGGTCACCAGCCTCGGTGGGATATGGTCAGTTTGCTGAAAAAAAAATAAAGTGAGATTTGTCTGAGCTGCTCTTTGCTGTCATCAGTACTTTTGAAAGATTCAGAAAAGAGGTTGCATAATTTGTTGAAAAAAGTTTGAGAAGTTTTGTAAGGAAAGCATTTAAAAGTGATCAGGAGAGAGCAAGTTGATGAGAGAAAATACCTAGGCAATGGAAGATTAGGTATCAGATTAAAGAGGATGAAATGAATGTGTTTAGGTATTCTGGAGTGGGTGTGTTGGTGTACAAGCCTATAAAAGACGAGATGATTCACAGGATATATGAGGGAATGAATGTAGCTTGAGTGTTTGGTGTCTGGAATAAAAATGTTTGTCGTGGGATAAGAAAAGTGATTGTACCAGGAAGTAACAGTGCTTGAGTGTGAGTTATCATCTTTGAATGCTGCAGAGAGGAGGCTGAAGGCAGTAAAAATATTGTTTAGACCAGTATGTAATTTGAATAGCATGCAGATGGTGTATAAATGAGTAATGGATGAAAGGTGGAATGGGGGAAGGCATCAGAAAGAAAGAGCTGGATTTTTTTTTTTTTTTTTTGAGAGAGAGAGAGAGAGAGAGAGAGGTAAAGGCTTAATAATCCAGCAGGTATGTCTGAGCATGTTAGATCATTACTAGTACAGACAATTGGTTTTTAGTCTTTCACATACTCTTAAGAGTACTGTTAATTTATGTGAAGGGATTCAGTTAAACTGGTTAGCTGAGCATCTGACCCTCTGAATTTATGATGAGCATAGGAATTTGTGATGTCATATTTCCACACTACACCTCTCTGTGACCTTTTGAAATATTTTCAGGTAAACATTACATACAAAGTATTCACTTAACCAGAGGCTTTTAATTCATTTTGTGGATTACCTGCTGAAATATCTTAGAGTTACAGGATTTCCAGAGGTATGGGAGAAGTTACAAAAGCTAAACATTCAATAAAAACATCACAAACATGTAAATTATTCCCGGTAATCAGTATCTGCAGAAATCCTTGTGGACAGGTGCAAGGTGAAATGCCATTTACAGAGATATAAAAGAATCCCATTAAGATATTTGTTATATTTTCTAAATTTTATATAGTCTGTAATGTATGTTCAGAGTCCTGAAGATGGATGACTGAATCACCAAAATATTAATTTAAATAAATTTTGAAAAAAAAAAGAAGTTAGTCTTTCTTGCTACCTTAAAACAGATCACAAAAGCACTACTCACCAATGCCTCAAGAAACAGCAAAGTTTGCCTCCTAGTGGTGAAGGCACCACATGCTAGGCATTTAATTTTGGTTCCTAATTTATACTTTGGCTTTTATTGATCCTCAGGCAGTTTGCACTGATATATATCTTTTCCTAGCTGCCCTCATTCTCACCAAAAATTAGTTGCATCTCTAGCAGTGTGTCAGTAGATAAATTTGGGCTTCATGGTCTCAAGTGCCATACATCAAGAGAGCATGCCAGCATCAGTGATATTATCAAGCAAAACCTTCCTATAGCCAATTGCCCAGCAGATCGGGACCCTCGGGTAACCAGGTTCAATGGCAGCCAGAAACACCTGGATGGATTCACCATGCTACTCTTAGAAAGAAAAAATAAGCAAATAGAACGAGATTACACCTTTGCATCTACAATGTCTGACACCTACCTGCAATACTCCAAAGTATAAGGTGTTGGTACTTCCAATTCCAGGGAGACCCAGGAGATCAACAGGTACAGGGACCTGGCACCATGCTGTAACTGTTCCAAAAGGATTGGAGATTCTGGAACCACGAGGCAAGTGTGCACTTGAGTTTCTGAAGGAGTTAAGTGATAAAAAAACCAAGGACCCCAGAGGAACCAGCTTTCTTTTCCAGAGACTCAGCATTGTGGTCCAGAGAAGAGATGCCTGCAGTATCCTGGACATGCACTTCACCACTGGGGAGCTGGATGAACTGTTTGAAATATACAGTTCCTGCAAAAATAATCTGGACCTCCCCTTTATTATTAAGAAAATACGTAGTTAAAAAGCAACAATATAAACATTATAGAACAAAAACTAATAGTACTACTTAGTACGTGAATAAATATTTAGTCATCTACCCCTTGGAAATGATGAACATTTGAAGCCGTTTGGACATGCTTTAACTTAGATTCCTGAAGTAATCAAGGGATAACTGCTTGACCCAAGTGTCCTTGATCTCCTGCTGCAGGCACAACATGGATGAAATGTGGCAGAATTCAATCTTTTTCATGATATTCCAGAAATTCTCAATAGGATTGAGTTCTGGACTGTTTCTTGGCCACTGTAAAACCTCAATATTCATCAGGTGGTCCTCGAAAATGGTGAGTAGTGATAAGCAACCCCAAACCATGATATATATATATATATATATATATACAGTGGACACCCGCATAACGATGGCATCACATAGCGATTATTTCGCATACCGATTACTTTAATCGCAAAATTTTTGCCGCGCATACCGATTAAAAACCCGCTCACCGATTTTCGTCCGAGACGCGTCCAATGTGCGCCCTCAGCCAGCCTCACATGTGCCGCCCGTCCCATTGTTTACCAGCCAGCCTCCGCGGTAACATCCAAGCATACACTCGGAATATTTCGTATTATTACAGTGTTTTCGGTGCTGTTTCTGGAAAATAAGTGACCATGGGCCCCAAGAAAGCTTCTAGTGCCAACCCTACACCAATAAGGGTAAGAATTACCATTGAAATGAAGAAAGAGATCATTGATAAGTATGAAAGTGGAGTGCGTATAGCCGACCTAGTCAAGCTGTACAAGAAACCCCAATCAACCATCGCTACTATTGTGGGCACCAGAAAGACAATCAAGGAAGCTGTTCTTGCCAAAGGTTTAACTGTGTTTTCGAAACAAAGATCGCAAGTGATGGAAGATGTTGAGAGACTCTTATTGGTGTGGATAAATGAAAAACAGATAGCAGGAGATAGCGTCTCTCAAGCGATCATATGTGAAAAGGCTAGGAAGTTGCATGAGGATTTAATTAAAAAAATGCCTGCAACTAGTGATGATGTGAGTGAATTTAAGGCCAGCAAAGGTTGGTTTGAGAGATTTAAGAAGCGTAGTGGCATCCATAGTGTGATAAGGCATGGTGAGGCTGCCAGTTCGGACCACAAAGCGGCTGAAAAATATGTGCAGGAATTCAAGGAGTACATAGAAACTGAAGGACTGAAACCTGAACAAGTGTTTAATTGTGATGAAACAGGCCTGTTCTGGAAGAAAATGCCAAGCAGGACCTACATTACTCAGGAGGAAAAGGCACTCCCAGGACATAAGCCTATGAAAGACAGGCTTACTCTTCTCATGTGTGCCAATGCTACTGGTGATTGCAAAGTGAAGCCTTTATTAGTGTATCACTCTGAAACTCCCAGAGCGTTCAGGCAAAAGAATGTCCTCAAGGATAATTTGTGTGTGCTGTGGAGGGCAAACAGTAAGGCATGGGTCACTAGGGAATTTTTCTATAACTGGTTACACCATGCATTTGCCCCCAATGTGAAAGATTACCTAACTGAAAAGAAATTAGAACTTAAGTGCCTCCTGGTGTTAGACAATGCCCCTGGTCATCCTACAGACGTGGCAGAGCGACTTTATGGGGACATGAGCTTCATTAAGGTGAAGTTTTTGCCTCCTAATACCACTCCTCTCCTGCAGCCCATGGACCAGCAGGTTATTTCCAACTTCAAGAAACTGTACACAAAAGCTCTGTTTGAAAGGTGCTTTGTAATGACCTCAGAAACTCAACTGACTCTAAGAGAGTTTTGGAGAGATCACTTTAATATCCTCAATTGTGTAAACCTTATAGGTAAGGCTTGGGAGGAAGTGACTAAGAGGACCTTGAACTCTGCTTGGAAGAAACTGTGGCCAGAATGTGTAGACAAAAGGGATTTTGAAGGGTTTGAGGCTAACCCTGAGAATCCTGTGCCAGTTGAGGAATCCATTGTGGCATTGGGAAAGTCCTTGGGGTTGGAGGTTAGTGGGGAGGATGTGGAAGAGTTGGTGGAGGAGGACAATGAAGAACTAACCACTGATGAGCTGATAGATCAACTTCAAGAGCAAGAGGCCAGACCTGGGGAAACTGGTTCAGAGGAGGGGAGAGAGAAATTGAAGAAGTTGCCTACTACAAAGATAAAGGAAATCTGTGCAAAGTGGCTTGAAGTGCAAACCTTCATGGATGAAAATCACCCTCACACAGCTATTGCAAGCCGTGCTGGTGATTATTACACTGACAATGTTGTGAAACACTTTAGGGAAGTCATAAAGGAACGAGAGGTACAGGCCACTATGGACAGATATCTTGTGCGAAAGAAGTCCAGTGACTCTGAAGCTGGCCCTAGTGGCATTAAAAGAAGAAGGGAAGTAACCCCAGAAAAGGACTTACTACCTCAAGTCCTAATGGAAGGGGATTCCCCTTCTAAACAGTAAGAAGATAATGCTCTCCCCTCCTCCCATCCCATCAATCATCACCAGATCTTCAATAAAAGTAAGTGTCATGTAAGTGTGCATGCCTTTTTCAGTTTGTGTGTATTAAAATTAACATTTCATGTGGTAAAAAAAATTTTTTTTTCATACTTTTGGGTGTCTTGCACGGATTAATTTTATTTCCATTATTTCTTATGGGGAAAATTCATTCACATAACGATTATTTCGCATAACAATTACCCCTCTTGCACGGATTAAAATCGTTAACCGGGGGTCCACTGTATATATATATAT